>NW_021963332.1:0-116568 GCF_901765095.1 Microcaecilia unicolor | reverse complement strand
TATTGACCCCTGATGAAACACGGCCTGTGTTGGGTCGTTATCTTTGATATAATAAAGCTGTTGGACTCACGTCTCCAGTGGTGAATCGTCTATTAGTCTCTACTTTTGCCTTCTGTGATTCGTCATCGTAGAGAACTTTTCCTGTTCTATATTTGGTTTTCAAGTTTACCTCATTTATTGTATTTACTAGTAAAAGAGGCCCGTTTCTGAAGCAAATGAAACGGGCGCTAGCAAGGTTTTCCTCCCAACACCCCCCCTTCTCCCTCCCTCCCTCCCTACCTACGACCCCTTCGTCGTTCTGACGTCATTGCTCCGCACCTCCTGAACGCACCGTAGGCCATTGCTCCGCCCCTCGGTGTGACGCCATTGCTCTGCCCCTCGACGTCATCACGTTTGATGCAAGGGTGGGGCCCGGAGACTTGGCGATTTCAGTGGCTTCACCACCAAACCCTTCGAACCTTTCTTGAAGGAAGTGACGTCAGTGGCTTGGCTTCACTGACGTCAGTGTCTTCAGAATGTTGAGGGTGAGTTTTATTATATATGTTTAAACTTGGTCATTTTACTGTTGTTGCTGTTAAGAAAATTTTAAGTTTTGTGAGTAATCAATAGAAATAAAACAAAATAAAACATGGAAAAGAAAATAAGATGATACCTTTTTTATTGGACATAACTTAATACATTTCTTGATTAGCTTTCGAAGGTTGCCCTTCTTCGTCAGATCGGAAATAAGCAAATGTTGGTAGATGACAGTATATATAGTGAAACATCAAAGCATTCAGTGACAGTCTAACAGGATGGGGGGGGTAGGTGGATACAAACAGAGCATTACAACTTTATGGTTTATAATGGGCTAGAAACCCAGATCTTTGTTAAGTCCTGTCTGGTGGGTGTCAAAATATTTGATCATTCTGACTTCAAGTTTTATGTAAAACTAGTAAAAAAGGCCCGTTTCTGACACAAATGAACGGGCGCTAGCAAGGTTTTCCTCGTGTGTGTTTGGGAGAGTGTATGTGAGAGTGAGTGTTTGAGAGTCAGAGTGAAAGTGTGAGTCCAATCCATGCTCCTCTGTTACCTGGCCCCTCCATTCATCCCTATCCAGCAATTTCGCTGTCTCCCTGAGGCCTGCCCTGCAATCCATATGCATCCATGGCCATCTGTTCCCTCCATTCATCCCTATTCAGCAATTCCCCTCTCCCTGAGTCTTGCCCTTCCAATCCATGGCCATCCATGCTCATCTGTCACCTGGCCCCTCCATTTTTCCCTATCCTGCATTTCCCCTCTGCTGAGGCCTGCTCTGCAATCCATATCCATCCATGGCCATCTGTCCCCTCCATTCATCCCTATCCAGCAATTCCCCTCTCCCTGAGTCCTGCCCTTCCAATCCATGCCCTCTGTCACCTGGCCCCCCATCATTCCCTATCCAGCATTCCTCTCTCCTGAGGCCTGCCCTGCAATCCATATGCATCCATGGCCATCTGTGCCCTCCTTCATCCCTATCCATCAATTCCCCTCTCCCTGAGTCCTGCCCTTCCAATCCATGCCCATCCATGCTCATCTGTCACCTGGCCCCTCCATTTTTCCGTATCCAGCATTTCCCCTCTCTGCCTGAGGCCTGTCCTGCAATCCATATCCTCCATGGCCATCTGTCCCCTCCATTCCCCTATCCAGCAATTCCCTCTCCCTGAGTCCTGCCCTTCCAATCCATGCTCCTTCACCTGGCCCCTCCATTCATCCCTATCCAGCAATTCCCCTCTCTGCCTGAGGCCTGCCTGCAATCCATATGCATCCATGGCCATCTGTCCCCTCCATTCATCCCTATCCAGCAATTCCCCTCTCCCCTAGTCCTGCCCTTCCATCCATGCCCATCCATGCTCATCTGTCACCTGGCCCCTCCATTTTTCCGTATCCAGCATTTCCCCTCTCTGCCTGAGGCCTGTCCTGCAATCCATATCCATCCATGGCCATCTGTCCCCTCCATTCATCCCTATTCAGCAATTCCCGTCTCCCTGAGTCTTGCCCTTCGAATCCATGCCCATCCATGCTCATCTGTCACCTGGCCCCTCTATTTCTCCCATCCAGCATTTCCCCTCTGCCTGAGGCCTGTCCTGCAATCCATATCCATCCATGGCCATCTGTCCCCTCCATTCATCCCTATCCAGCAATCCCGTCTCCTGAGTCTTGCCCTTCGAATCCATGCCCATCCTGCTCATCTGTCACCTGGCCCCTCCATTTTTCCCTATCCAGCAATTGCCCTCTCTCCCTGAGGCCTGCCCTGCAATCCATTTTCATCCATGCCCATCTGTCCCTGTATTCATCCCTATCCAGCAATTTCCCTCTGTCCCTGAGTCCTGCCCTCCCAATCCATGCCCATCCATGCTCCTCTGTCCCTGCCCCCATTCATCCCTTTCCAGCAATTGCCCTCTCTCCCTGAGTCCTGCCCTTCCAATCCATGCTCCTCTGTCACCTGGCCCCTCCATTCATCCCTATCCAGCAATTCCCCTCTCTGCCTGAGGCCTGCCCTGCAATCCATATGCATCCATGGCCATCTGTGCCCTCCATTCATCCCTATCCAGCAATTCCCCTCTCCCTGAGTCCTGCCCTTCCAATACATGCCCATCCATGCTCATCTGTCACCTGGCCCTCCATTTTCCGTATCCAGCATTTCCCCTCTCTGCCTGAGGCCTGTCCTGCAATCCATATCCATCCATGGCCATCTGTCCCCTCCATCATCCCTATTCAGCAATTCCCGCTCCTGAGTCTTGCCCTTCGAATCCATGCCCATCCATGCTCATCTGTCACCTGGCCCCTCTATTTCTCCCTATCCAGCATTTCCCCCTCTGCCTGAGGCCTGTCTGCAATCCATATCCATCCATGGCCATCTGTCCCTCCATTCATCCCTATCCAGCAATTCCCGTCTCCCTGAGTCTTGCCCTTCGAATCCATGCCATCCATGCTCATCTGTCACCTGGCCCTCCATTTTTCCCTATCCAGCAATTGCCCTCTCTCCCTGAGGCCTGCCCTGCAATCCATTTTCATCCATGCCCATCTGTCCCCTGTATCATCCCTATCCAGCAATTTCCCTCTGTCCCGAGTCCTGCCCTCCCAATCCATGCCCATCCATGCTCCTCTGTCCCCTGCCCCCTCCATTCATCCCTTTCCAGCAATTCCCCTCTCTCCCTGAGTCCTGCCCTTCCAATCCATGCTCCTCTGTCACCTGGCCCCTCCATTCATCCCTATCCAGCAATTCCCCTCTCTGCCTGAGGCCTGCCCTGCAATCCATGCATCCATGGCCATCTGTGCCCTCCATTCATCCCTATCCAGCAATTCCCCTCTCCCTGAGTCCTGCCCTTCCAATACATGCCCATCCATGCTCATCTGTCACCTGGCCCCTCCATTTTTCCGTATCCAGCATTTCCCCTCTCTGCCTGAGGCCTGTCCTGCAATCCATATCCATCCATGGCCATCTGTCCCCTCCATTCATCCCTATTCAGCAATTCCCTTCCCTGAGTCTTGCCCTTCGAATCCATGCCCATCCATGCTCATCTGTCACCTGGCCCCTATTTCTCCCTATCCAGCATTTCCCCTCTCTGCCTGAGGCCTGTCCTGCAATCCATATCCATCCATGGCCATCTGTCCCCTCCATTCATCCCTATCCCAATTCCCGTCTCCCTGAGTCTTGCCCTTCGAATCCATGCCATCCATGCTCATCTGTCACCTGGCCCCTCCATTTTTCCCTATCCAGCAATTGCCCTCTCTCCCTGAGGCCTGCCCTGCAATCCATTTTCATCCATGCCCATCTGTCCCCTGTATTCATCCCTATCCAGCAATTTCCCTCTGTCCCTGAGTCCTGCCCTCCCAATCCATGCCATCCATGCTCCTCTGTCCCCTGCCCCCTCCATTCATCCCTTTCCAGCAATTGCCCTCTCTCCTGAGTCCTGCCCTTCCAATCCATGCTCCTCTGTCACCTGGCCCCTCCATTCATCCCTATCCAGCAATTCCCCTCTCTGCCTGAGGCCTGCCCTGCAATCCATATGCATCCATGGCCATCTGTGCCCTCCATTCATCCCTATCCAGCAATTCCCCTCTCCCTGAGTCCTGCCCTTCCAATCCATGCCCATCCATGCTCATCTGTCACCTGGCCCCTCCATTTTCCGTATCCAGCATTTCCCCTCTCTGCCTGAGGCCTGTCCTGCAATCCTATCCATCCTGGCCATCTGTCCCCTCCATTCATCCCTATTCAGCAATTCCCGTCTCCTGAGTCTTGCCCTTCGAATCCATGCCCATCCCTGCTCATCTGTCACCTGGCCCCTCTATTTCTCCCTATCCAGCATTTCCCCTCTCTGCCTGAGGCCTGTCCTGCAATCCATATCCATCCATGGCCATCTGTCCCCTCCATTCATCCCTATCCAGCAATTCCCGTCTCCCTGAGTCTGCCCTTCGAATCCATGCCCATCCATGCTCATCTGTCACCTGGCCCCTCCATTTTTCCCTATCCAGCAATGCCCTCTCTCCCGAGGCCTGCCCTGCAATCCATTTTCATCCATGCCCATCTGTCCCCTGTATTCATCCCTATCCAGCAATTTCCCTCTGTCCCTGGTCCTGCCCTCCCAATCATGCCCATCCATGCTCCTCTGTCCCCTGCCCCCTCCATTCATCCTTTCCAGCAATTGCCCTCTCTTCCGAGCCCTGCCATCCCAATCCATGCCCCTCTGTCCCCTGCTGCCTCCATTCATCCTTTTGCAGCAAGTCCCCTGTCTCCCTTTCATGACCCCCCCTTGCATCCATGCTTCTCATTCTCCCATGTCCCAGCCTGGGCCGCCCTCTTCTCCCCCCCCTCCCCCTTCGCATCCATGCTGTCGTTTCTCCCCTGCCTCCACCGCTCCCATTGTTTGTGTTAGTGGCCCCCTCTTCTCTCCCCCCAACATGGTTGTTTTTTTTTTTTCTCTTGTTTTTTAAATTTACCTCCGTGGCAGCGAAGCGTCAGGGAAGGAGGCGGTGCTCCCGACGTCTAGGTTTCCTTCGCTGTGTTCCGCCTTCTTTTGACGTCATCCTTGACGTCAGAAGAAGGCGGAACACAGCGAAGAGAAGGCTAGACGTCGAGAGCGCCGCCTCCTTCCCTGACGCTTCGCTGCCGAGCGTTGCGATTGGTTGAGTGTCATTGCTCCGCCCTCGACGTCATCACGTTTGACGCGTGGGCGGGGCAACACAATGCGATCTCACCCCTTCACTTAGAATGTTGGCTAACAGAGGCTTCATTAGAACGTTGGAGGTGCTTTTATATAGAGAATTGTACCTGCTGTACACCGCCTTGGGTGAATCTCTTCATAAAGGTGATTAATAAATCCCAGTAAATAAATAAAATAAAATAAAAAAAATATATAGAAGAGATGTGTTTTCATTAATATGCCTTAAAGTATTTAAAATCTTTATCATATCCCCCTGTCCCTTCTTTCCTCTAGGGCACGGGTTCTTAACCCAGTCCTTGGAACACACCTAACCAGGTTTCAGGACATCCACATTGAATAAGCATGAGATAAATTTGAATGCACTGTTTCCATTCTATGCAAATCTATCTCATGCCTATTTATTGTGGGTATCTTGAAAACCTGACTGGCTAGGTGTGCTGAGGACTGGGTTGAGAAGCCCTGATCTAGGGTATACATAGTCCTAAAAACAGATGGGCAAGTGGTCCACTAGTCCCAGTAAAATGGAAGGTGAAGCAGATGACATAGTGGAAGATTAACTTACAAGTCTTCATTGTGGAGAGCAGGTAAAAGGATGCCCTATACAGGCAGAGACTTTCAGGGGCCCTTTTACTAAGCCACGTAAGCGTCTATGCGTGCCCAATATATGCCAAAATGGAGTTACCGCATGGCTACCATGTGGCTTTTGTGGTTTTGCCGCGTGTCCAATACGTGCGGCCAAAATATTTTCAGCCGCGCATATTGGACGTTCACCAAGTGGCATTTGGCGCACGTAGCTCATTACTGCCTGGTTACCGCTTGAGACTTTACCACTAGGTCAATGGCTGGCAGTAAGTCAGACCCAAAATGGATGCGCGGCAATATTCATTTTGCCGCATGTCCATTTTCAGCAAAAATAAAAAAGGGCCTTTTTTTTACAGGTGCACTGACAAATGATTCTATGCGCGCCCAAAACCCGCGCTACACTACCGCAGTCCATTTTTCAGTGCAGCTTAGTAAAAGGACCTCTCAGTTTGTTTGATGCTGTCTATTACCTGGAAGGTGGTTACACCACACCCTAGTTCTCCTACCTTGGGGAAAGTGAGAGGATAAGTCCTTGAGGTATTATATCGGCCCTGAAGCAACCCTGCTGGGCGAAACACGGCCTGTGTCAGGCATCCTTTTACCTGCTCTCTACAAGAAAGACTTGTAAGTTTATCTTGCACCGTGTCTGCTTCTTCATCTTCCATTTTACTAGAGTATACATATTTAGGTCTTCCAGTCTCTTCTCAAACCCCATACCATTTTTGTCACCTTCCTCTAAACTGCTTCAGGTCTTTTATGTCCTTGGTGAGATATGGTCTTCAAAACCAAACACTACTCCAAGTATTTTATCTGAAAGCTAAGAGATTTTAATGATGTACCAATCCTCTGAGCTTCAGAGGGTTGGGTGCTTTTAGAGTTTCTCTCACAAATTCCAGGGAATTTCTTCCTCAGGCCACCCAGAATAAAGAATCCGCTACAACAGGACCTTTGTGAACATCAGCTGAAAGAATTCTCTGTTCTTCCTACAGCTGGTTGAAGAAAGTTGTTTGTGTTTTGCAAGGAGGATGGAAGGAGCATGGAGGGATCTGTCTTCTAATAAACAGAAACAAACAAACAAAAAATAAGAAGATAATATATTTTTTGACAGGCGCTACATCAGACATCACAAAGCAAGGTCAATCCTCTGTGGGTGAGCATTTTTCGGGACCAGAGCACTGCATCAATGGCCTTATGGTCAGAATATTACGAGGAAAGTTTTTCAACAGTCCAATAACGTAAGACTTTTTAACTTAAAATGGGGCCTGCTACTAACACGTGGTTACTGTGTGGGAAAATGCACTATCGTGGGAGAAGCTCAAGCGTCCCATGGTACAGTTGGCATCTGCACACACTTCCCACATGCTAAAAAATACTTTTTATTTTTTAGCACTGGGGTTGTAATTTTTTTTTTTGGGGGGTGGGGGTGGAGAGTAGGCGTTTCCAGTGTTTGGGGGGGGGGTAGAGAGTAGGCATTTCCATGTTTGGGTGGGGGGAGAGTAGGCATTTCCGATTCTAATTGGCTAGTGCAGCTAAATTGCTGTACACGTACCGATTAGTGCATGATTGGCGCATGAGCCTTTTCTGCCTACTAAGTAAGTGTCGGTAATTGCTCATGTGTTAATTGGAAAATTAGCAAATGGCCATTAATTGAGGAAATTAAAAATCAGCCATTTTATAGCTGCGTTAAAAGTGGCCTCATTGCATGGGAAACCCACGTGCTACTCATAGCGCAGGCCACCTTTTAGAAAACCTTTGTAAAAGGGCCCCAGAATATTTTGACAGCAACAAGAAAGGACTTAACAAATATCTAGATTTCCTGTCACCTTATAAACCATTAAATTATACTTCGCTGTCACTTTCTGATCACCCATCCATCTCTCCCTGTTTCTCGTCCCCACTCCTATCATTTTCCCTATCATATGTTTCGCTTAGATATTCTGATATTGTTATCTTTTGTTTATACTGTCCTGACCTGAGGAAGAAACTTCTATCCTTGAAAAGCTAGTCAAAAAAATGTATTAATGTAGTCCAATTAAAAAGGTATCATCTTCAGTGGCGTTCCGAGGGGGGGGCGGTGGGGGCGGTCCGCCCCGGGTGCACGCCGCTGGGGGGTGCTGCGTGCCGGTCAGCATCGTTCATTTCCAAGCTCCCTCTGCCCTGGAACAGGTTACTTCCTGTTCCGGGGGAAAAGAGGGAGCATGGAAAGAACGACGCTGACCGGCGCGGCACCCCCCCAGTGGCGTGCACCAGGGGGAGGGTTTTTTTTCGCCGGGGTGGGGGGGTGTCCTTTCACTGGGGGGGCGGGGCGCATCGACGATCCGCCCTGGGTCAGCGCCCCTAGGAACGCCACTGATCATCTTATTCTTTTTTTTTGTTTTTGGAATTTCTATTTATTAACATTTATTAGGATATATTTACTTTCTTTTTGAAGGATTTCACTCAAGGCGGTGTACAGCAAGAGTAAGTCAAACCTAAGCAATAGACAGTTACAGCAGTAACCTCACTACTTGGTTCACAGTGAAAGCTTTGACTTTCCCTCCCTCTTGCCTGGGGCAATCACATTCAGTTTAGCCAGGAATGAACTACATTTCCCAGTGGAGGCAGCAGGAGTCTTACCTGTTCCGTCAGCTGAAAGGTAGGCACAGACAGGTAAGCAATAGGTGAAGAAACACATACTCTACAGGAAATGAGGAAAGATGAGGGACAGCTGAACTGAAAGAGAGCGAGGGCAGGGCTGGAAAGAGAGAAGTTATAACTATGAAAGTGAGGATCTTGTGTGCTTATGAGACGGAGGTTGATTATGACTAATGTTGAGGCAACAGATTAAAAACTGAAACACCTAAAGGGATCAGTTCAGGAGATGTGAAAAGAGAGTTCCTTGTCTGAACTACGTTTCTTTGATGCATCGAGCCCTCAGTCAGGAGAGAGTAGAGAAGCCATTGTTGTGTTGTTTCTCTAATACGAGGGGAACTGTCTAAACTGAAATCCAGTATGTCTTGAACTGAGCGTTGGCTGTGAATTTCAGAGAGAGTTTTGGTGTAGATTACTCCGAGGTTAACTTTTGAGCAAATTTTGCCTGGAGTTTGCATGCTTCATTGCTCTGGGGAATAACTGAAGGGTACAATGGTGGGATTTGCACAGCTGTGTGATGTGGGACAGATAGGCTACAAATCTAGTTGTTCCTATATGTTTCTGCATTTTTTTTTTCAGGAAGCCCAAAGATGTACTTTTTGAATTCTGGTTCAGAAGATCCCTTTGATTTCCTTTTTAAGATTATCCTGATAGGAGATTCAAATGTGGGGAAAACATGTGTGGTTCATCGTTTCAAATCTCACCTCTTCCCTGAGAAGCAACAGAACACCATTGGGGTGGATTTCACTGTGCGTTCTTTGGACATTGAAGGCAAGAAGGTGAAGGTAGGAAGCAAGGGGCGGGTAGCTGGCCCTCAAATCATGAGAACCCTTATGGGGGGGGGAGCAGGTAGGGTGTGCTTTTTCACTCTTACTGTGGATCAGATCATCTTCACACCCCTTTTCTGACCCTAAGAGAGGCATTTTCAATATGACGTCTAAGTCCGACTTTGGTCGTTTTGCAAAAAAAAAAAAAAACGTCCAAAATCTGAATAGGAAAGAAGGTCATTTTCAAAAAAAAAACATGGGGATTCTTTCTGGGTTTATCCAGCAAACACTTAGGGGCCCCTTCTACGAAAATGCACTGAAATCTGGGCTAACGCAGGACCTTCCCACACTCTAAGCCCAGATTTTCCGTGGCACTTTTTGCACATTTTCTATATTTGTTTTTCAGGTTGTGCCCTAGTGTTTGCAGTACCTGGGAAAAGTTAATGCGGGAGCACTTTCTGTCTCCTATTTTTAGTGTATGGAAAAGAGGACAACATTGCAAAATGGTGTCATGTGGTCTGTGGTACCCATTTTCAAGCGCTAAATGCGTTAAGGACCTAATATGGTTTATTAGACGGGTCCCTTATTTTTTTTTTTTGCACTGGCAAGTGTTTATCAATTATAATCTAAAACTGGAAGTCAGGATTGTGGGCAGATTGTCAATTCATGGGAGAAAGAAGATGTGTAAGGGGCAGGCAGTACGGATACCTTTCTTGACACGAGTTTTGGAGACCATATCTTGCTAAGAATACACAAAGAGTTGAAGTGGTTCAGAGAAAACGACAAAAATGATATGGGGTTTGTACTGAAAGGCCTAAGGGAAGAGACTTGAGAACCTGAATATGTATACCCTAGAGGAAAGGAAGGATAGGGTGATATGATACAGACGTTTAAATATTTGAAAGGTATTAATATATAAAGAAACCTTTTCCAGAGAAGAGTACTACTGCTACTACTTAACATTTCTAGAGCGCTACTAGGGTTACGCAGTGCTGTACAAGTTAACAAAGAAGGACGGTCCCTGCTCAGAGGAGCTTACAATCTAAAGAACGAAATGTCAAGTTGGGGCAGTCTAGATTTCCTGAGTAGAGGTGTAGTGGTTAGGTGCCGAAGGCGACATTGAAGAGGTGGGCTTTGAGCAATGATTTGAAGATGGGCAGGGAGGGGGCCTGGCGTATGGGCTCAGGGAGTCCGTTCCACGCATGGGGTGAGGCGAGGCAGAAAGGGCGGAGCCTGGAGTTGTGGTAGAACTAGAAGACATGAATTGAGGTTGCAGAGTGAGTTGATGAAGGAGTAATGTTAGGAAGTATTTTTCACAGGGAGGGTGGTGGATGCTTGGAATGCCCTCCTGCAGGACGTAGTGGAGATGGAAATAGTAACAGAATTCAAGAATTTGTGGGATAAGCCCAAAGGATTCCTAAATGGAAAGAAGAGAATGAAATCAAAGTGAATCCAGTAGTTGGAAAATAAGGCTAGTGCCAGGCAGACTTCTGTGGTCTGTGCCCCAAATATGGATAGATTGATCTGGTTGGGCTGGAGTGGGCTTCGGCAACTCCTGTAGTTGAAAATTAAGCCAGTGTCGGACAGACTTCTACGGTCTGTGCCCTGAAAATGGCAAGGACAGCTCAGGACTACGTAAGCATATGTTGGACCAACTGGATGGACCATACAGTTCTTTATCTGCTGTCACCTACTATGTTACTATGTGATTTATATGTGTTGCAAAGTAACGTAGAACATAGTTAAAATGAAAGATAAAAATTAACAAAATAGTAATAATAATAGTAAGGTGAAATTAAATAAGGACAATTCCCAGATTCAGGTGGTGGGAATGAACATAAGAGGAAAACTGTAGGGAAGATGACATGTGTGATGGGGGAGAGGGGGGGGGGGTGCTATCTGCTACAGAAGTATGTCCAGTAATGCTATAGAAATGATCAGCAGTGCTAGTACTCGAAGTCATGGTCAGATAGCAGCCTGCATGATGAGAGGAGTCTCCTGGAGCAGGAGTTATGCTAACAGGATGGTCAGTGTGCTTGATAAGGGCGGTATTATCTGTTGTGGAAGGAGTTATTTTTGCAGGTTGGGTAGTGTGCTTAAGGAGGGGGAGGTGTTGTGTTTGTAGGATTGGCAGTGTGTTTGACTGGGTGATGGAGGGAGGAGACATCTTTGGACAGAGACAACATGTACACCGAGGAGAGAGAAATGTGCCGGGGGGGGGGGGGGGGGGGGGGGTGAAGATGAATGGTAGGTGTGGGAGCAGATTGATGTGCACTAGGCCAAGCAGGATATGTAAGAGGATGGAAGATGTTACAGCTCTTGCCCGTGGCAGAAGCACATACAAGTTGCAAACAGGGTCTGGCAAATTTATTGCTGGAGGCTTCGCGCTCAGGTGTACCTAGTGTGTCTTGGTTCTGTCTTATTGCTGCATTAGTTAGACCCATTAGTAGTTAGGGAAAGGGGATGGGATTTAATATACTGCCTTTCTGTGTTACAATCAGAGTGGTTTCCATATTATATACAGGTACTTATTTTAACCTGGGGAAAATGACTTGCCCAGAGTCACAAGGAGCTGGTATGAGATTCAAGCCCATTTCCCCAGGTTCTCACGCCACTGGACTAACCCTTAGACCACTCCTCCACTCCAGTTAGGTTGGAGTGTTATGGCATTATGTTTTCTCCTCTGCAGATCCAGGTGTGGGACACAGCTGGCCAGGAACGTTTCCGGACCATAGGACAAAGCTACTATCGCAGCGCCCATGGTGCGATCATAGCTTACGATATCAGCAGGCGTCAGACGTTTGAATCTGTTCCACACTGGATCCATGAAGTTGAAAAATATGGGGCAGCCAATGTGGTGCTGATGTTAATTGGTAAGTAAATTCAATTTATTGAACTAGTTTTAAAGACAAAGCAGAATTCTGCCAATCTAAGTGGCCTAGTGTTAGGGTGGTTGACTTTGGTCCTGAGGAACTGAGTTTGTTTCCCACTTCAGGCACAGGCAGCTCCTTGTGACTCTGAGCAAGTCACTTAACCCTCCATTGCCCCATGTAAGCCGCATTGAGCCTGCCATGAGTGGGAAAGCGCGGGGTACAAATGTAACAAAAAAAAAAATCAGTTTTAATGTACTGGCCAGTTCTTCACATTTGGTCCTTCTGTGGGAGACCTATTTTATGCATTCATTCTGAATTTGAAGGAATGATATTCCCAAAGAGGTTGCCTTATGCTGTGTCAAGGTTCTTACTATTTTGTTGTTTTATATAGCTGGGCCAAATTCATTGTAACTTCACGGAAAATGTCCAGTCTCTTTTCTCACTGCAATCCACGTCCAACACGGGATATAAATTATATTGTAATGTAGTGTAATATAAAGCTTTAGTTCTCCTCCTCCCGGAATCAGTGGGAACCCACCAGTTCCTGTAGTCTGGGACCAGAGGACACGTGTGGATTCCTCCTCCCTCAAAAATCAATAGACACCCACTGTTCTGTGCAGTGTCTAGCTCCCCTCCCTCCCTGAATCAGTGGATACCCAGCATTCTGTGCATCATAAGGCCAGCCTGAGGCCATGAAGGAGACAATTTGCACATTTCTAGAGCCATGTTCCCCACTCTGTGGTTATAACGGTTTTCTTTCTCGTAGACACCTGTAATCAGCTGCATAAAATTTCACTTTTTTCCTCTTTCAATCACAACTCCTTTAGAAGTAATATTATTCATTTTCTCCTTTAAATGAGAAATAAATAAGCACAAAGTCATTTCTTTTCCTCCCCCACCTTTAAAGGGAATAAGGCAGATTTATTGGAGAACCGTCAGGTCCTGTTTGAAGACGCATGCACTCTGGCAGAGAAGCATGGGCTCTTGGCAGTCCTGGAGACCTCTGCCAAGGATGCGCAGAATGTCGAGGAGCTGTTTTTGCTAATGGCCAAGGAACTGATCGTGCGGAACAGTTGCACCTGCATCGGGAAAGTCCGTCCGGGAGCCTGCAGCTGAACTCCCGCCCTGTGATTGCAGAGGAGACCTTCCAGAAGCAGCACTGTCCTTGCTGAAAGGTCATTGCTGGAGCCGCCATGACCAGGGACCGCTGCCTCAGCATCTGAAGGCTGACGCCAGGGGCTCCTTCAGCACAGGAGGGACATTCTGGGCTCTATAGACAAGTTTTTCCTGGCCCGGAAGGAACACGTGTGTCGTCTCATAGCCTAACACCTGCTATAGGGTTTATACATACTGACTTTATGAAATCAGCTTCCAGGAGAAAGGGCAGAGGCAATCTGCTGCGAGGTGAGGGATGAAATGGCACCCCCCCCCCCTTCCGAGTCCAGCATCTCTCCCTTCACACTCTCTCCCCCCCCCCCCCAACCCCAGTCTGGTATCTCTCCCCTTCCTTCCTCAACCTTCCGTTTTTGTTTTTCAAACATCATTGTTGGCAGCGATTCCCATATATTGCCCTTCTCTCTACTGCGGCCCACCTCTCTGATGTAACTTCCTGTTTCCTCAGAGGTGGGCCACAGTACAGAGAAGAAGCCAGTGCCAGTGGAATTGCTGCTGCTGACTTTTGAACAACAACAAAAAAAAAGGTAGACCCGGGGAAAGGGTTGAGAAAGGAAGGGGGGGGGGGGGAGAAGCCAGGCCATGGCCGGTGTGGGGGATGAAAAGGAGCAATGCCGGCCTGGGAAGGAGGAGAGATGCAAGCCGTTTGGCCGGCCAGCTGGCGGCAGTGGCAAGATGCCGCTCCATGAAAAGTGCCGCCTGAGTTGGCCTAATGGTAGGGCCACCATGGTCAGGGGTAATGTCATGGACCTAAAGATCCTGAGGAAATTATTACCAAAACATGGGGAGAGTAACTTGACTTTCAAAGAAAGGTCAACAGTGTCATCTGTCATCAAAATTAACATCTGATGTTTTACAGATAGACAAGTTCTATAGTTCCAGAAAATGAGAAAAAAGCTTTTGCAGTAATTAAATAAAAAGTTACTACCTGCATCTCATATACTTCACTCTTTTCTGCAATTTCCTCTCAATATAGATTGTGGTGTCAGGTAAAGACCACGAGCCCCTGCTAGTCTTCCCTGTCCTTAGCTGGGTTTGATGGACCTTTAGTCTGTTCCAGTTTGGCAACGCTTATGTTCTTGGAGGAGTAGCCCAGTGGTTAGTGCAGTGGACTTTGATCCTGGGGAACTGGGTTCAATTCCAACTGCAGCTTCTTGTGACTCTGGGCAAGTCACTTAACCCTCCATTGCCCCTGGTACAAAATAAGTACCTGAATATATGTAAACTGCTTTGAATGTAGTTGCAAAAACCTCAGAAAGGCGGTATATCAAGTCCCATTCCCTCCCTCCCTCCCTTCTTGTAGCTAAAGATTATTCAGTACAGCCTTGACAAGGATGGTCCATTTCAGCACTTGTTAAACACACAACTGTGCACTTGAATGGTGTCTTAATTGCCTCTTAGATACAGACATTTGTCTTAACCATAATCTATAAGGACATGCGTAAATAGTAGATGACGGCAGAAAAAGACCTGCACGGTCCATCCAGTCTGCCCAACAAGATAAACTCATATGTGCCACTTTTTGTATACCTTTGATTTGTACCGGTCTTTTTCAGGGCACAGACCGTATAAGTCTGCCCAGCACTATCCCCGCCCCCCAACCACCAGCCCTGCCTCCCACCACTGGCTCTGGCACAGACTGTATAAGTCTGCCCAGCACTATCCCCGTCTCCAACCACCAGTCCCGCCTCCCACCACCGGCTCTGGCACAGACCGTATAAGTCTGCCAGCACTATCCCTGCCTCCCAACCAGCAGCCCCACCTCCCACCACCAGCTCTGGCACAGACCGTATAAGTCTGCCCAGCACTATCCCTGCCTCCCAACCAGCAGCCCCGCCTCCCATCACCAGCTCTGGCACAGACCGTATAAGTCTGCCCAGCACTATCCCTGCCTCCCAACCACCAGCCCCCCTCCCACCACCAGCTCTGGCACAGACTGTATAAGTCTGCCCAGCACTATCTCTGCCTCCCACTACCGGCTCTGCCACCAATCTCGGCTAAGCTCCTGTTGTACATGGCGTCATGCACAACATTGGTGAGGCTCTACACATGGGTGGGAGATGAGTCTCTCCCACTAATGCACACACCTTGTAGAATGATGCCAGACACATTTAATGTGCCTGGTTACACAAGCCATCGAGTCTGAATGAACCTAAACCCACCTACTGAGGTGGCGTTAAAAAAGCCCCCACCTTAATTGCCCATTTGACAGCACTCGCTGCTTACTATGTGCTGATTGCTTAGTGAGGGATTGAGCAGAGACTGGATGTGTACTGCATATTGCAGTTAGTGTAGGACGTATACGTCACCTGAATAATGTTTTAACGCACACCTAGACCTGGCACAGGTAAATGGTTAGGACACGCTAAAAGTCATGTCAACTGCTTAGTGCACATTAGTAAACATGAGAGAGAGGTTAGTGCTAATTTGGAATTGATTACCAATCGACTTCTGGATTCCATAAGAAACTTAGTTTTATTCTTAATTGTGTGGTATTTACAATCTAAGAAGTGCCAGCTACTATAATTCTTTGAATTGTTTTAATTTTAGCCCGATTCTGTAGACATTTTAATTGATTTATTGTTCTTTGTTTATTGCTGTTGGAAGTTTACATAATTGTATTTGCAAGATTGCATGAGAATCTATTTATATATTTTTTCTGAATTGCCTTATATTTTCCATAGAGGGAATTTTATCACGTTACCCACCTTGAGCTCATGGTGGTAAATCAAGCTATAAATGCCTAATTAAATGAAATTAATTTATTCCAACAACTGTCATCATAGGTCTGCTCTCTTTCAGGTAGGTAAACGCTGATGATCAAATGGTCAGACGATCCAATAGAGGAAATTTCTTAAGATCATTCGCAGTGTTAAGACGTATAGGAACAGACAGGAGGTCCATGAACTCTTCCAGCCAGTTAAGGCTCCAGTCACACAATCAGACACACAGGAGTTTTCTAGAGCTAACCACAAGCAATTGAAATGCAGCTGAGGGCTTTGCTAGTATTTTCATCAGCTAAGGAGAAACAGCTGGTTGCTGGAGTGGTACCGGCCTCCACAGCCCCCAACCCATCTCCTTTGCCCCATAACTCTCGTTCCTGAATAAGCACAACACCCGTAATACCTCATTTCACATTACAACATCCACATTCTGAATTTTGTGAGAAATAATTCTAATAATTTTGAATACATCTCACCAAGAGGCACTTCAGGAATCCTGGCAAAAAAAGCAGCTGCAGTAGACACAATGGTACAACTAAATAATGGTTATCTAAACCAGTCCTTCTGGTCATAATCTATTTTGTACCAAAACATACTGTGATGGGGAACATGGTACATATTGCTACATAAGTGCAGCTGGTTAAAAACAAGGAAGAATTATTCACCCTACAGAAAAGTACAAGATGTTGTTCTAAAAGTCTCTATGTGGACAGTGAGCCCATTATTGATTATATTAAATATAAGTTAACATGTCTAAACAAAATTTTATGCAGGCCAAATGCTGGAAAAAAGCATTATATCAATCCCCATTTTGGCTTTTGATTTGAACTAAGATTGCTTTCAAGCAGGTCCTAAGCATTTCAGATGGCCTGTCCTGACCTTCTTTCAGAAAACATCCAGCCAGAACCCGCTGGCACCTGTGGCTGAGGGTCTATTTTCTAAATTGCTGCGTATGTTAACCTGTTAGTTGCTGCAGCTCCTGCTAATGGATCTGTTCATTACAATTGTTACTGCACACTACGCCTTAGTAAACAGACTGAAATCAATAGTAGAAGAAAATGCAGGTCCGAAAGCCCAGTCCACAAACAAGTTTGGGACACGTTGCATTAAAACTTGAAACAAATGTGGAGAAATGTATTTTGCTGAGTGTTGGTGGGGTCATGCTGGTTCCATAGTCAATGTAGGTTTATTGACATGGAAGAGAGGCAAATCTATAGCAGGTCCCATCAAATCCAATAAGGACAAATATGTATTCCACCTTACAGAGCAAATAAGCTAATTTCACGACACACAAGAGAAGGAAACCTTATTTTTGCACAGATAGTCTATAACAATGCAATGGGCAACAGATTTCAATTGCAGGTGGTTGTGGCTTGTGGAAGAGACTTCGCATTCAGGTGGTCTTGGATCACTAAATAGCTGTGCTGACCTTGCATTAGATTTTTCCATTTCAGTGAGTGGAGTGGAATGGGTAGATGTGAAGCGTCTGTTTACGCTTTCCAAAAATACTAGGACTAGGGGGCATGCGATGAAGCTACAAAATAGTAAATTTAAAATGAATCGGAGAAAATTTTTCTTTACTCAGCATGTAATTCACTCTGGAATTCATTGCCAGAAAATGTGGTAAAGGCGGTTAGCTTAGCAGAGTTTTAAAAAGGTTTGGATGGCTTCCTAAAGGAAAAGTCCATAGACCATTTTTAAATTGGACTTGGGGAAAATATTTCTGGGATAAGCAGCATAAAATGTTTTGTACTTTTTTGGATCTTGCCAGGTACTTGTGACTTGGATTGGCCACTGCTGGAAACAGGATGCTGGGCTTGATGGACTTTTGGTCTTTCCCAGTATGGCAATATTATGTACTTATGTAAGTTCTTTTTTTTACTTTTCTAATAAAAGTTCACATATAGCTGTATTTATGATTTTATGTGTGTGTGTGGTGTGTGTATGTATGTGTGTGTATATATATATATATATATATATTTTTTTTTTTTTTTTGTTCACACATAGAGAAATGATTTTGCTTTTTTTTAAATATAGTTGAACAGCCATTAAAACAAATTAGTGCAGGAGCAACTTACCATCACCTATTTTGTAGACAGGGCTCACGTGCTAATTCTGCGCTAATCAGTTTGCAGTGTGGTGCAGTAACTGATCCGCGCTGGCACGCCCACTCTCCTCCTCCCAACACGCCGTCTCTGTGCTCGCTGATCTCAGACTTCCCGCAGTAAAACCCTTCCAAGCTGTGTGTCACTGGTGCTCAATGCAAAAAGGACACCTAAAAGCTTTGGCGCATCTTTTGAAATGAACCAAAGTTCAATTAACCAGCACCAGAGGAGCTGAGCCACACAGAACATGTTTACTGAGACATGTAGTTGAAATTACATTGAGGCCCAGATGCATCAACCTGATGTCAGACTGGGGCGGGCCCAGGTCAGGAAAGGAGAGAGATGTCCTGAAGACTCGGCGCCGATCAGATGTTCTTCTTGCCAGTGCAGCGCCTTCACACAGTTGAGAGGCACTGCGCGGGCCTGGTAATGTGGAGGGGGGGGCCCGGTGGAGGGGGGCGGTGGCGGCGACGACCTCAGGGGTGGGGGCATGGGGCGGAGGATGGCGGGAGGCGGAGCTTGGGAGTAGAGAGAAAGGAAGAGGGAAGGGAGGGGGGCCGGGCTGCTAAAATTTTGAGTTTTCGTGCAGGGGGAAGCGGGGAGCAGCGGGGACCTCGGGCGGTGGGGGGGGGGCAAGGCCATCCATACAGGATGCTCCTGACGAGTGCCTTTGCCCCCTCCCAATCCTTATTCGATTTTTGTTTTGCTTTTCTATTAATGCAGGGGGAAGCCTATGAAGTAGTGCATCCACCTTGTCATTCTTTATTGGTAGCGTTTTTATGTAATTCACTTAAACATGCCAGCTTGGATTTTTATGCTGCAGGGGGAAGCGGGGAGTGACAGCTCAGGCCTTAACGACAGCTCTGACCTCACGCTAAATATTTTGCTGTAAATGATTCGGTGTAATCCTCGGTATGGTTAGTGCATCCCGAATTGTCCACATTACAATAGTAGTTACTCATTTGCATTCCGTTTTCGTTAGCTGCTAGCGTAGTCGGAAAATGGCCTTTAATACATGCAACAGTTGAAAATTTCTTCGTTAAAGGTCGTTAAAATTTTGTGCATCTGGGCCTGAATGTCAACAACAGTAAAAAAAAAACAAACAAACACAGACCCAAGTGTGAACTTTCATCACATTTTGTCTGTCATTAATACTGTGCACTATTTGCAAACAGTACAATCTGTTTCCAGATAGAGTAGACTATTAATGACACTTCCTCCCCCCCCCCAAAAAAAAAAGAAAGACAATACCGCAAATGACACAGGAAGCCTAATATAAAGAGTTCTCCCCCTGCAGGATATTATATTTCTGCCAGCGTACCCATGGAGTAATGCCCTTGACAATTGGCAGAGTGAGTGCCGTCATCACAAGCCTCCATGCGCCTTCCTTCCCTGCTGGTGGCTACGGCAGGGTCGTGCCCCGGGTTTTAGGCAGCCACCGGCCGTTGGTGGACTCTTAAGGCTTCACTGTTTCTAGAACCTCCTTCTGAATTGTCCGCAACAAACATCCAAGATTATTATTCATATGTTTCCATACATTTGGATTAAGAATTAGGCTCATTTGCATAGTTTAGAGTCCTCCAAGTCCAAGCAGAGCAGTTTATAGCCTTCAAGGTTGCGATTTGAAAACCACTGACCTGAGACAGAGCTGCCCTCTCATGCCACACTTCTAAAATGAAGTCTGGTTCCCCCAATAAATGCCCCCTCCCACAAATTTCACTTTTGTACATGCAAGATTTTAGTTTACAAACATTCACTTGTTCTTCAAGGAGAAGTTCTTATGCTGCGAACACAATATTGGAAGAAACATCGTTTGGCTGGCTGGAATCTGGGGCAGAAAGCCCCAGTGACTAGGAGAAGGACACCCCAAGCTTTTCAGGGTAGCACAGTGCTTCTGAACATTACCCTTAACAGTTACAAACAATTCAATCACATTAGAGATCTTTTGATGCCCATTTCCGGAAACTGTGACGGCACATTGCCAGTGTATAACTGTTACACAGCTGGAGCCTGGGTGATCTAAACAGGTTGATGTACTTTGCACAATAAACAGCTTAGGTGTTTTGAGCTTGAAAATAAGTTAGAGCATTGCTTGAATGCTTAAGACTGCTGTGCTGAGAGGACAGTGTATGGTTCTGGCAGCTCAGGAGGCTGAGAATGACTTCAGGTTGTGTTGTCACTGAAGCAGTTTGGGAGGTGGTGGTGTAGGAGCAGGGTGTGCACACGGAGCAGCTGTCACTGAAGCATTCTGGGAGGTGGTGTGGTAGGAGCAGGGTACACACATGAAGTGGCTGTTACTGAAGCACTGGTAGGTGGTGGTGTAGGAGCAGGGTGCGTACACGGAGCAGTTGTCACTGAAGCAGTCTGGGAGGTGGTGTTGTAGGAGCAGGGTGCGTACATGGAGAGGCCATCACTGAAGCACTCTGGGAGGTGGTGTAGGAGCAGGGTGTGTACACAGCGTAGCTGTCACTGAAGCATTCTGGGAGGTGGTGTGGTAGGAGCAGGGTACACACATGACGTGGCTGTTACTGAAGCACTGGGAGGTGGTGTTGTAGGAGCAGGGTGCTTACACGGAGCAGTTGTCACTGAAGCAGTCTGGGAGATGGTGTTGTAGGAGCAGGATGCGTACATGGAGCAGACAGGTAGAGGAGCTTTGTAATCTCATGGATAACAGCAGAGTTTCCTGTGTCTTGCCTTCCATGAGCGAGAAAAGAGGTCAAAGAGACTATTGGTACAGCTGAAAATACATTACACTAACAATACTTAAAACACTCAAATTCTTCAAATAAGTTATTTTAAACAGCCTGAGTGTACAGAAAGATCTGAAATCCAGGACTGGCCTGTGATCTCCCTTCTGGAACTGGGTAACATGGAAGCTCTGCATATGAAATGCTGAAGAATATTAATAAGTAGCTCTGGAGCTTTTTGCACAGAGAGAGCCAGATCTCGCCGGTTTTCTGGCCTTGTAGTTTCCTCCTGCTCTTTTTGCCTGAATCACAACACTTCATTTGAATTATCAGGGATGCAGCTCCCCTTGAACCTGAGGTACAGCCACTAGCCATGGAATTAGCCACGGCTGTGACTGTCCTCCTCCCCCAGGAAGTAGAACCCTGCCTGTGCACAATGGCTGCCCCTGTCAGGAATTTTACCATGCCAGACCTAGTTCTGTGCAAAGCACCAACAAACAAACACAGGCTTTTTCCCTGATGAAAAAGCTGCAGGACAGGTTTGGGATTTCTTTCTGAGAAAATACACCCAGAGTAAAGCAGGCAGCCACTCATACTTTAGGGCAGTGCCTCCAACCCAGTGCTTGGGACACACCTAGACAGTCAGGTTTTCTGGAGATCCACAGTGAATATACATGAGATAGATCTGCATGCAAATTTTTCTTGTGCATATTCATTGTGTCTATCTTGACAACCTGACTGGCTGAGTGTGCCCCAAGGACCGAGTTGAGACACAGAAATTTTGTTTGGGGTGAAGGCTTTGCAAGGATGTGGCTCTATTTGCATCTTGTTGGTTGACTAATTCTGCCAGAATATTTAAAAGGGGGGAGGGTCACACAACACCACCTCCCAGACTGCTTCAGTGACAACTGTTCCGTGTGCACACCCTGCTCCTACCACACCACCTTCCAGACTGCTTCAGTGATGTAAGGACGAGATGTGCAACTTTTTATGCAAAATTAAATTGATTATGTTTAACTTAATGATCATGAAAATGAAGCAAGGAGGGGGCCCAACTGATTCTCTTGTTCGTGTACCACTGCATCCATTATCTTGCATAGTTTTGGACTCTAGGCTGGTCACAGGAACTGCTGGATTTATTTACATTATCTATTTTATTACGCTTGAAGGAACTAAATCCTATTTCTCTCCATAATGCTTCTTTCTTGGTGAGAAAGGACGGCCACAGATGATTCGTTATGAAAAGTGAATGTGGCAGTTCATGCTGCTCTGATCTGCTATGGCCTTGTCAGGAATAACTTCCTGTTTGAGACAAGAGACTGAGGTCACAGCAGTACACTGCTGGCTACACTAGGCTTAATTACTTCAAAGAGCGCTTTCTAACAGGCCAATGCTCAGAACCTAACACTGGTGCTAGAGGTGTTTAACACCAGTGTTAAACTGCGTACAATGCTCAGAGGGCTCTAATGCCAGAAACAGCACAAATAATATTTAAATGCATGCGAAGGGATGTTAAAGAGGGTCTTGAGGTATTCCCTCTTATGCTCAGAGAAGAGCGCAGGAAAGAACGCTGGAAATCTACCACCAGCTCGGATCTAGCAGTGGGCTGATTGAAGGGAGGGTTTTCACTCTAAAATTGGCTGGTTTTGCTGTACAAGCCTCGAAGCGCCAGTACTGAGCCGGACGAGCCAGGAGGGGCAAAGCCTGAAGCCTGGCTGGGGAACAATCAAAATCTTGCTGCTGGGAAAATTCACAGGATTGTTGCAAGGGAGGTAGAGAATTTAAAAGTGCAGTGATAATAAAATAGTGTATAATCTCACAAAGCTCAGCACGGGCTCCCTGCTCCCTTATTTGACTGTGTGCATGCACCAGGCATGTTCCTCCCCTTACACAGTGCACAAATGATTTGCATAGCATTACAGTGCATTGGGGAGCTGGTTTTCTGTGCTGTTCACTGCAGAACAGGTCTGAGAAGCGGTCCATAACTGTGCAGGATACATACACAGAGGGAGAAGTAGGCACTGAAGCAGTCTGTGCACTGGCTGCTGGACTCTAGCAGATGACATGAAGCTGGTGGGCATCAGAAATGCTATTTTACCCACTTCCAGGCTGGAGATTTTGACAGTCCTGGGTTTGAACTTATATCCCAAAGCAGTGTAGGATCTGTAGTGCCAGATCCTTCCCATTGAAATCAATGCTGCAAGTCCGATAATGCACCAGGATGGGCTGGTTAGAAATCCAGGACTGGGTAACTTTGCAGTAACGGTTAACCATTATTGCAAGAAACTAGGAATTAACTTGCAAAAACTCACTCTACCACTAAACCGTCCCCACGTTTACCAGCCCCTGATGGCTTTGCTTTTATGGCACAACCCACTGTTTCTGCATGTTCAGTGAGACTTTGTAGGCTGGATTATCACAAGATAGGGTTACCATATTTTGTCCCCCCAAAAGGAGGACACATGCCCTGCCCCCACCACACACCCCACCCCACCCCCTTTCATGCCCTCGCTCCGCCCCTTGTCAAATTTTCCCCTCCCCCTGTCACACACCCCGTCACCCCCTCCCCTTACTACTGCCCTGGTGGTCTAGTGACCTCTTCAGGGCAGGAAAAGAGCCCCCTCTTTCCTGCCCGGAGCGCTGCCTTGCATGCATCCTTCCTGTTGATGATCTCAGCGCGATTCAAAATGGTCACCGAGAGTTGAAGTCTCACGAGGTCACTTCAACTCTCGGCGGCCATTTTGAATCAGCGCCGAGATCACCAACAGGAAGGATGCGTGCAGGACAGCACGCCGGGCAGGAAAGAGGGGGCTCTTTCCTGCCCCGAAGGCGGAAGAGGTCACTAGACCACCAGGGCAGTAGTATCTAAGGGAAGGAGAGGCTAGCAATCTGCCCGTTTGTCCGGATTTCTGGACAAACGGGCAGATTGGCAAAACCCGCCTGGTTGCCCGGATATGTCCTCAAAAGAGGACATGTCCGGGTAAATCCGGACATATGGTAACCCTATCACAGGACACCTACGTGGAAAGTCCAGCCAGGCTCTTTATTTTATGAAAGCAGCAAGCTCTCTAAAAACAGGCTCCAAAACCAGCCCAGTAGCAATAAATTCTGATGGACACAGGTTCTCCTGTGCCAGAGGTGGGTAGTAGAAATGCAGGCACATGCTTACACGTATGAAATGCACGCATCGCTCACACTGCAACCCAGCTCTGCCCAAGGAATCCCTATGCAGGTCAGCAAACAGTTTCCGCTCCCTGCACAATGTTACAAGTCTCTCTGCACGTTAAGCAAATGTATAACATTAGAGCTGATAAGTTGATACACTGGCCATACACCATCTTAAGAGCTAAAAGACCTGAATTTGTTCTTTCCACAATCGACACTAAGAATCACTCATCACTGATAGTTGTTCAAGTGCAGTTTGTTTACAATTCTCTGTAGGCAGGGGCATAGCTGCAGCTTGTGGAGATCTCCAGGCTGTGCCAGCTGAATTGCTCCAAAGTCCTTTTCTTCCAGTGTGCAGCTGGCACCATAAGGGACTTCTAAATGATCTCATGAGATCATGGGTGGGGTATGTGGTCCATGAGGTCTCGATGTGCCACTGCACAGTAAGGAGAATGCAGAGTGCTGAAGACTGGAGTTGTGGGCTCTTGGCATTAACTGATGCCATCGTGGGTGAGAGACATGCAGTCAGAGCTTCAGGTTACCCAGGAAGGAGATTTTAGGCCAGTCCTGGATTTTTGCCAACCTCATCCTGATCCATTGTGGAATCTGCAGCACTGATTTTAATGGGTAGAATCAGGGACTACAAATCCCATACTGCTTTGGGAAGCGCTGTATAGTAACTAAGTAAATGTAGTTAGTTACTATACTTAAGTAAGTGTTTTGTCACTTTTACTTGTGAAGTAGTACAGGAAAGATTTGTTATTTTTACTTTTACCAAAGTAATAATTTCACCAGTTTTTACTACTTTTACTGATGCTTCCATTTAAAAGTAAAAGTGGAAAGTGGAAGCAAGATATAAATGATTCCTTGGTTCCTTAGTAAACCAAATGAAACAGCAAAACTTGTCACACAACATGTGGACCATCTCATCTACCTTTTGTTGTTCAGAGAATACAGCCAAGAGAACAGTGCAGTTAGTTGTCTGTGTTCGTTGAACTAATCACTGGTCTCCAGACATACAGAACAGTGATGGGTTCAGTCACTTTGAAGCAGAGATGAAGCTGAAGCTGCTTGCAATTCTTGGTGAACATTTACCACAACAGACTACTGATCATCCCATGGGAAATTTACATTGGGGTAACTGTCCACTGGATTGTTAGAGTCTTCAGAGACGAAGGCTCCTCATCTGGCCGTAAGACATAAACGTTCAACATATTGAAATATTCTTACATCAGTTCTCAAATATAGTCAAACTGAGTTTGTCATCAGATGAAAATTGTTAGAATAACAACAGACAACATTCCAACTTTGTGAAAGCCTTCTCTATAATTGGAGAGCATGACGACGATAACAAAATGAAGATGAAGATGCAATTGATGAGTTACACAGTTATGACAGTGATGATGGTGAAGCATTCTTTGCTTTACGGAAGTCAAGTGTTTCAGATAGATTCCCTTGATCAACACCCTGCAGATTGTCAGAAGACATCAATAGTTTTTCAGCCAGGTCTGATTTGAAGGAACTTTTTTTTATCAGACTGAACACTCCACTTCCTGCCAGTACAGTTGTTGAACCTTTTTAGCTGTGCTGCTTTAATAATGATTCCCAAGTGCACTCGCATGAGTGACAGTCATTTTTAAATGTACTTTTACTAAAAGCAAAGTGGACTTGAGTAGTAGAGCAGTAAAAGTTTGGGATAAAAATGTTAACAATAGTTGCATTCATTACAGTTGAGGTACTTTTACTTTTTACTTAAAAAGTATTGTTTTAGGCAATAACTATTTTACTTTCACATAAGTAAATGTTAAATGTGTTCTTCACTTTATGTTTTACTTAAGTACTTTGACCAATACTGGATTTAGGATACAAGTTTGAAATCAGGACAGGCCAAAAAAGTGTTTGTTCTGGAACTGGGTTAACTTGAAGGGGGGGGGGGGGGGTGGAGAAGGAGACAGGCCTATTGCCATGCCCAAGTTAATCTTGCCCACTTCCTTCAAGTACACTTTCAAAAGCATCATTCCACACTCAGGCCAACCTATTTTAGCAACTGAGATGTGGTGCTGGTGCGTATTGTTACACTGAGTGCTTTGGTGCAATTACAGGTTCTGTTCCTGCTTTTCTTAATCTCATCATATGCGTTTGTGATCCTTCTTTTCCGTTTCTTGGAATGGGAATCCACAGGGATGCACCTAGCAGGATCTGAGATCATCCCCAGTGGAAAAAGGCAAACAGTAAGGTTGGTTCTTCCGCTTTAAAACATGTGAATCACTGCAATATGTTTTATTAGGCTTACAAATTGTGCACGATTCATGGTCCACTGGGGTGGCAGGTTGGGAACTTAAAATAGTGCAAGCAAAAACCAAGCTGGACACCCACCAGGGGGCCAGAGACAAGAAGAGCACATGACTGCATTAAATACAGTACACGTTGCCATCCAGGCCATGTTTGGTATTTTACAGTTCTGCAACATTATCATCCCAAACTGTATGCAACACGCAAGAATTATATTTCTTCCTTTACAAAACAAAATGCAGAGGTGACAGTAATATGAGTGGGCTAATTTCTTTCTGTATGAATGTTGAATGTCAGAGGGTGTCGCAATGACAGTCCTGAAGTGCTGG
The DNA here is from genome assembly GCF_901765095.1 of Microcaecilia unicolor. Lineage (NCBI taxonomy): Eukaryota > Metazoa > Chordata > Amphibia > Gymnophiona > Siphonopidae > Microcaecilia > Microcaecilia unicolor. The sequence goes on along the minus strand of NW_021963332.1, from coordinate 90,055 downwards.
AGGAAACAAATCGGCATATGTCAGTGTCGCAGAAACCCTGAGAGAGGAGGGGCTCATTTTCAAAGTACAAATACCTACATAATGATGTGGAGGCGTATTTTGAAAGCACAGAGACTTATAAAGTTACAGAGTAACCTACGCTTTAAAAATGGGCCTCCATGAGTACAAGAGCGGCCCATAAACCCCAAAACAGTTCTTGGAGAAGAGAAGGGGTTACGAGCTGAAATCCCCAGACACAGAATTATAAAATGTTCTTTCACTGGACAAAGCCCATGTCTAGAAACGAGATTTCTTGGAGAAGCAGAGCGTAAATGTTCACAAAGGAAATGCTAGAACCAGTGCTGTTCATGTCAAAGAGAAAAGGCAGAGCAGTCACAGGGGCAGCTTGGTGCCCTGACCCTGGACCACTAACATCCCATAGGGCTGTGCTCAAACTGTTCAAGGCCTTATGGGTTGGGCATAAAAAAAAAAAGTGCTTAAAATAATTCTTTACAAAATGTTCCCCATTTTTCCCCCTTAAAAAATAAAAAAGGTGGGGTTTCCTATCTACATGATATGATAAAAATCTCTCTGTATTTACAAAAAGATAACCATCATTGAACAAATGTGAAATAAAATATTGAAAAAGTGAATGACAACTTTAAATAGACATTTGGCTCACAGCATCTGAACAATGGCAAAAGGAACACGCTGTCCTGGTACATTTGTTCACAAGTCATGTGCTACAATAATACACGTCTCACATACATACTTTACACACTCACTACTGGCAGGATATATCAGAAGTTTGATAAAGCTTTGGAACTTTTATCACTGCGTGAAGAGCAGGAGATTCTGAACTGGTACCGCTGAGTTAACTAAAAAGGTGTTTCATACCACCATCATTCTCTGGATTCCTAAGTTTTAGATTCAATTACTCCTTTGTCAAAATCCACACTCAAGGCACGTTTCAATCTGGTACAGCAGCTAGTTCCCTGCCCCCAAGGGCTTACAATCTAAGCTTTGTACCTGAAGTAATGGAGGGTGAAGTGACTTACCCAAGGTCACAAGGAGCAACGGTGGAATTTGAACTCTGGCTTTCCTCGTTCTCAGCTCGCTGCTCCTCATAATTCTGTCTGTTATATCACAATAACCAGTATACTCTCATATATATCAAATGCGCACGCGCACGCGTACGCACACACACACACACACACGCACATACATATATACAGACACGTGGATTCGTGCGGCTGATGTGTGCAGCCAGTCACCCTGGCCTTCTGGTATTTGAATGGCTGTAGAGGCCAGTGTTAGGAGTGCGAAAGCTTTCGTGAGTGTTGCATTTTAAAACAGTACCTCACTGACTGGAGGGAAAGAGAGAGGAAAACAGCTGTAGGCACATTATCCCATATTTCTACAGTGTCGTGTCTAAACGTTTGTGCTGGTCTTGGAGGAGTCTGTGCATCAGTCAGTCAGTCTGTCTTTCTTTGAATACTGTTCAGTGGGTTCCAGAAGCATCTTTGCCCCCTTGGCACTCCCTTTTCTCCTCCTCTTCTTCCCTGATGGGCTGAATTTGTTCCACCTCTGGCTCTTCTTCAGTGGCCTTCTTCCACATACTGTGGTTCTCCAGCAGATGCTGCGTAATCTGACAAAACACTTTTCTCCTCTTGAAACTTTTCTTTCCTGTAAGAGACACCCCAGCAATCAACCAACCGATGTTCAGAGGCACTACTATTACTATTTAGCATTTCTATAGCGCTACAAGGCGTACGCAGCACTGCACAAACATAGAAGAAAGACAGTCCCTGCTCAAAGAGCTTACAATCTAATAGGGGAGAAAAGAGAATTCTGACAAGGGCAGAGGGAAGCAATGGAGAGAAGACCAGGAACTGGAACGAAGGACTGGAAAGCTAATTGGGTCAGTTTGGTTCTATTTGCCAAATGTCCAAATTCAGTGGCAAGTGAATGAAGCATTAACAGTAATTAGCTGAATGGCCCAGGGAAGTAGGAAGTAAAAAGAAAGCTGAGTGTTGCAGGAGGACACAGATAGGATGGGCCACCTACTTGGTGATGATTCTGAATTCTCTGATATTTCTTCTTCTGTTGCATCTTCTTCATGTTCATCTGTGTCCCCAGACTCATCACTCTCTTCCACCCACCTCCCTGGCATCAGGCCTGCTGAATCATAGGAGTGGCAGAGCGGTCCCACAATGTGAGAGATGAAAGATTCTTGGAGCTTTGCTAATTGAGGAGCAGACCGGTCCATGAAAGGGCTTATTGGAAGACCAAGACTCAATTCTTCATCACCCTGGAGATCAGACAAAAGGTTTTTCAGAACATGTCATCGTAAATGTTAGTGATACAGGATTTTTAAAATACCCAGTTTAAATGGTGGTTTTTTTTAAACATTGAAGCGAGTTTCTCAGTATTGTGACCTTCTTGAGTGGAGCTGTGCATGAATGGTAGGTATAAGCGAAGCAGCCCAATCTTTGAAAAAACTGCGGGTCAACGTAGAGACCTACTTTGGACTTGTTACTAATGTATTACTTCTCATTTACATGCCTAAGATGTAGCAAAATTTACAAAATAGTAGTGGAGCAGATTGAGCAGGTAGGATGAGTTCAAGGAGAATTATAGCTGGGATGTAGTTATTCTAATAACATTTAAGGATCAAAAACCCTATCTGGTGTGTACTGGAATTAGCTCTATTCTTCTTTATACCAGTTCTACAAATATAATTACATTTCAATTCTTTCTCTAAAAAAGTTTTATTAAATAATTTATGATGCTCACTATATGAGAAGTGCCAACCACCTTATTTTATATATTTTTTGTTTTTTTTCACTGGCTCTCCAACTCTCAACCTCAGGGCACCAGTACCCTACCTCCTTATACTGTATCCTAATGTATCCTAACATGATGTTGAGAGTTGTAGAGCCAGTGAAAAAAATCCTTCAGGAAATGGAAGAAGGATCCGACTGAAAATAATAAGCATAAGGAATGGCAAGTCAAATGTAAAGCGCTGATAAGGAAGGCAGAGAGAGACTTTGAAAAAAAGATTGCGTTGGAGGCAAAAACATGTGGAGGGGCATAATCGAAAGGGACATCCAAGTTTTGATGAGGACGTCCTCACAAAACGTCCTGATGCAATGGTGGGGAAACCCCGTATTATCAAAAGAAGATGGATGTCCATCTTTTGTTTCGATAATACGGTCAGGGACGTCCAAATCTTAAAATTTTGGTCATCCTTAGAGATGGTTGTCCCTAGACTTGGTCGTTTTTGATTTTTGGCGATTTTCGAAACCAAGGACGTCCATCTCAGAAACGACCAAATGCAAGCCACTTGGTTGTGGGAGGAGCCAGCATTTGTAGTGCACTGGTCCCCCTGACATGCCAGGACACCAACCGGGGACCCTAAGGGGCACTGCAGTGCACTTCATAAATTGCACCCAGGAACATAGCTCCCTTACCTTGTGTGCTGAGCCCCACAACCCCCCCCCCCCCCCCCACTACCCACAACTGTACACCACTACCATACACCTTACAGGTGAAGGGGGGCACCTAGATGTGGGTACAGTGGGTTTATGGTGGGTTTTGGAGGGCTCGCTGTTTCCTCCACAAATGTAACGGGTAGGGAGGGGGTATAGTCCTGGGTCCGCCTGCACCCACTAAAACTGCTCCAGGGACCTGCATACTGCTGAGGCTGGCAAAAAATATTTTGAAAGATATTTTTTGAGGGTGGGAGGGGGTTAGTGACCACTGGGGGGGCGTAACGGGAGGTCATCCCCGATTCCCTCTGGTGGCCATTTGGTCATTTTGGGCACCTTTTTGTGCCTTGGCAGTGAGAAAAACACGACCAGGTAAAGTCGTCCAAGTGGTCATTTTACTATTGTTATGCTGTTAACAAAACTGTAAGTTTTATGTTAAACTGTATCTGCTGTACAGCACCTTGGGTGAATCTCTTCATAAAGGTGGTTAATACATAAAAATAAATAAAAGTCACACTGTGTTGTTCTCTTTTTTATAGGGTTACAATCTGTGTTGGAGATACAATATAGCACCCACCTGCTCATAGAACTCATTCACTATACCCTCTGTCCACTGCAAATGCAAGTCTTTGCATTTTGCAGGTCCGTTGATGTCGGCCAACTTAATACACATTTGGCAAATTAGTAGACGATCATTCTCATTAGACCAGTCTATACCAGGACCCACATCATCATTCACCTGCAAGACATAAGAGAACACCATACACCACAGGGCCAAAACTCAAACTTCCAGCATCCCAATTCTTCATATACTGAACAAGTGAGCAACAGAGAGGATTTATCCTGAGATAACAAAGTCCTTCCATGGATACATATTGAAGAGAATCCAGATATCAAAGAGCAATTACTAGTTAAGGGTCTCTTTTACTAAGCCACGTACACGCACCAAATTGGAGTTACCGGCCCGTTACCACATGGCCCTTGCGGTAATTTCGATTTTGGCGCGCGTCCGCTACATGCGTCTGAAAAATATTTTTTATTTTCTGACGCTCAGCAGCTACACGCGTCAAGTGCAGTTTGACGTGCGTAGACCATTACCGCCCGGTTACAGCGTGACACCTTACCATTAGGTCAATGGCTTGCGGTAAGGTCTCAGACCCAAAATGGATGCGCGGCAATTTTCATTTTGCCGCACGTCCATTTTCGTTAAAAAAAGGCATTTTTTGTAGGTGTGCTAAAAAATAATTCTGCGCGTGCCCAAAACACGCATCTACGCTACTGCAGGCCATTTTTCAGCGCACCTTAGTAAAATGACCCCTAAGGTTCCACAGATCATTCCAAGGGAAACTCCAGTCCTATGTGCTCTGCAAGCTATCTCTGGGGTCTTCACTCTGCCTGATTGCAGATGATCTCCAGGGGATCCTACCCTCATACCTGCTCCATTGGATTCTTCAGAATCTGTAGTCTTTCCCAAAGTAAGTGGAATACCTGATCACTCTTGTCTCTTCTATTCAACAGCCAGCATTTCAGCCTGAAACAGCCATTTGTACTTAAACAAGCACATGTGTTTTGTAGCTGGTCTTGTCTTTTATGAAGCTCAGTCACCAGATCAAATGCCCCAATCTAATGTCCCGCTCTTCACTTCCATTGCAAACGTAGAAACAGAAAAGTAAAGTAGAGAAACTCCATCCATAGCACTACACCACTGAGCTAATAACACAATCAGATATACATTCTTTTTTCAGCAAAAGTCCCAGAAATGTTTGTCTTTTCAAAGGTGCATTCTGTATCGGGTTCTGTTGCACTGCAACTACCTTAGCTAGACAAAGGACATGCATAACGCTTCCTACCTTTGCATTGAATTCAGCCAAAAAATCAAAGTGTTTCTTTAAGTCAGTAGCAAGAATTGCTTCAATGACCAGGAAACGGAAACGTTTGAACTCCACGTGGTCTAAATTCACTAAGAAGTTGTATTCTGGTCGGGTCATGAATAGATTCCAGGCTGCAGCAGCGTGATGGTTCTCCAACACCGAGCGATCATTATAAAGCACCGCCTGGGGGAGGGGGAGGGAAAAGCAATCAGTGTACAACAAGGCAAAAATCTCTGTTTGAATTTGTGATAGAGCCACATTGTCAGTATTTGGGGCAATTCTGGATGCCACACCTCTAAAAAGATACAGTGCAATTAGAAAGTGTTCAGAGATAGAGGTATATAAAATAATGAGTGGAGTGGAACCAGGGGCGTATCTGAACTTCAACGGTAGGGGGGGCCAGAGCCGAGGAGAGGGGGCACATTTTAGCCCCCCCCCCCCCGCTGAAGACGAAGACGACGACGCCACCACTCCCCCCCCGCCCGACTACTTTAAACCCCCCCTCCTCCCGCCGTCGCGCCTCACCTCCCTTTGCTGGCGGGGGCTGGCCCGCCAGCCGAAGTCTCCGTCCTTCCTTCCGTCACTCTGCCGTCATGCCTCACTTCCCTTTGCTGGTGGGGGACCCCAACCCCCGCCAGCCGAAGTCTCCGTCCTTCCTTCCTTCCTTCGTTTGGGTTTGGTGGTTTCTGACGTCCTGCACGCTGCACGTTGTACGTGCGTGCGTGCAGGACATCAGAAACCACCAATCTCAAACAAAGGAAGGAAGGAAGGACGGAGACTTCGGCTGGCGGGGGTTGGGGTCCCCCACCAGCAAAGGGAGGTGAGGTGCAACAGCGGAGTGACGGCAGGAGGAAGGGGGTTGAGAGCGTCATTGGTAAGGGGGTCCAGGGGCAAATCTGCGGGGGCCAGGCCCCTGTGGCCCCATAGCAGATATGCCCCTGAGTGGAACAGGTGGATGTGAAGCGTCTGTTCACGCTTTCCAAAAATACTAGGACTAGGGGGCATGCGATGAAACTACAGTGTAGTAAATTTAAAACAAATTGGAGAAAATATTTCTTCACCCAATGCGTAATTAAACTCTGGAATTCGTTGCCGGAGAACGTGGTGAAGGCGGTTAGCTTAGCAGAGTTTAAAACGGGGTTAGACGGTTTCCTAAAGGACAAGTCCATAAACCACTACTAAATGGATTTGGGAAAAATCCACAATTCCAGGAATAACATGTATAGAATGTTTGTACGTTTAGGAAGCTTGCCAGGTGCCCTTGGCCTGGATTGGCCGCTGTCGTGGACAGGATGCTGGGCTCGATGGACCCTTGGTCTTTTCCCAGTGTGACATTACTTATGTACTTATGAAGGGTGACCAAAATGATTAAGGGGCTGGAACAAATCTCATAGGGGAGAAGGCTAAAGAGGTTAGGGCTGGGAGAACAGACCGCTGAGGGAAGATCTGATTGAAGTCTATACGAGCATGAGTGGAATAGAATCAGTTTCTCTATTTATTTCTAAAAAATAAATAAGACCCAATGTTTTTCCCAAGGCAATAAATATACAGATGTAACAAAAAACCCCAAACCAATTAAATAAGATCTCTCAGAGCAGCTCTAGTCCAACTCTTACTTTTACTGGGGGATAAAGCTGCCACATCCTTTAAAGTCTAAACATAACATTCACAGATATAAACATATAAAAGATATGCTTCTCACAGGAACTTCTGTAATGGCTGAAATGATTTAGGCTAATAGGAACAAGTTCCATGAAACTAACAGAGCAGATTTTAAACAAATTGGAGAACGTATTTCCATGAAACACACAATTAACCTGCACAATTCTTTACTGGAAGCCAGGTTCAGAAACCGGAAATACAGGGCTTGTCCCCTCCTCCAGCTTCTAGGAGTGAAGAACACAGAAAGGACCTTTCATATTGGGCCCTGTTGGGCACCTCAAAGCGTTCTGGACTGGCCATTGCTGGTGATAGAATGATGGGTTGACGGACCATCGATCTGACCCACCTTGGCACATCTTAGGTTCTGAGGGACTGATAACCATGAAGCATGGAGGGACATTTTCAAAACAACATCCAAGTCAGAATTGGGACGTCCTGCTGATAACATCAAAAAAAAAAAAAACCCCTGTCCATCTCACAGACCTTTTCGAACAGGAAAAATGTTGGGATTTCCTGTTCGACAATACGTGAGAAGGATGTTCTTGTGCTGAAAACATCCATTTTCCAAACTGAAATGTCCAAAATCTGAACGCCAAAAAAGCAGGCTCAAAAACGTCAGTCTGGCATCTTTTGTACAAAAATGGCCACACAGATATCCCTGCAGAGCAAAGAGGCAGACTTTAAACAACGGGACCAAGGTACAAACCTCACCTTAATTCCTTTATATGCAGTAAACCCAGTAAGCGAGGTAAGAATGGCAGGAGGGCGCCAGTATGCATGCCAACCCAGTAAGCGAGGTAAGAATGGCAGGAGGGCGCCGACCTCTGGAGGGCGTCGCCGCACCATGCTTACCCTCGCTGCTTACCTCTGGACCCTGACAGCAGCCCTGCTCCGGTACCCGCACCGTCTTCCTTGCCTTTTCCACCACCGCCCACCCCCCGCTTAGCCTGCCCTCAGCTCCCCGACCTTCGTGCAGTGGCCGCCCGGTGTTTAAACCTTTTTAAGTTGCAGCGACGGCTCACCTCCGCTCCAGCCTTTCACTTCTCGCTCAGTGTCCCACCCTCGCGGAAACAGGAAATACCTCATCAGAAGAAGGCGGGACACTGAGCGAGAAGCAAGAAGGGAAAGGCTGGAGCGGAGGTGAGCCGTCGCTGCAACTTAAAAAGGTTTAAACGCCGGGCGGCCACTGCACGAAGGTCGGGGAGCTGAGGGCGGGTAGGGGCGCAAACTAATAGGCTGCAGGGGGTGCCAGAAACCCTAGGCCCAGCCCTGTTTATATGATATTGTGAGGCTTCCAAGAACAGATAAAACCTACTGTACCTAAAGGTCCACCACTGCAATAGTCATCAACTTGCAGGTGTCTTATAAATATAAATTCAGGTACAATAGGTATTTGTATGTTGCAGGAGGGCTGACATATTTGTATAGAAATAACAGAGTTAACGTGGGAATTACACTTAGGTCCCACTGCACTGACCACTAGGCTACTTCTTACACTTGCTTGCTGCTCTATTAGGAATGGCTATAATACCCGAAGATGTCATAGAGCCTGGTATCCACTGTCATTTTCACTTCTTAGGGGGTGGGGCGGGGGTTAGTAACCACTGAGAGATGAAGGAGGGGGTCATGCCTTCACCCCTCCAGTGCTCAGCTTCTCTATCAGGGCACCTTTTTGTACCCTGGATGTGATTGAAACAGGTCTAGATAAAAATGTCCCTTTTTTCGACTTGGACACTTCTTCCTGTTTCATTATCACTGAAAGACATCCCAATTTTGAGCCCATCCTAGTCCTGTCCACCTCCAGCTCACCCCTTCGCTATTTGGACAAACTGTAACATAAAATGTCTAAATTCTGCCTTTGAAAAACTGCAATTTGGATGTTCAGCAGATGGCTGATTTTGGGCCATTTTGAGATGTCCACCTACTTTGAAAATGATCGCCATAGTCTGGGACAGTAAGATCAGTAGTGATCTTCTGATGCTGCAAACATTTTACACAGGTCCTTTTGGTTTGATTTGACATAAGAATTTCTAACACTACGCTGGTGTTCACAGATATTTTAGACTCCTGAAGCAGGCCATTAAACCGAAACATGGCCTGTGTAGGGTCCTTCATTGTTGTAATAAAGAACTGTTTTAATCCCTAGAGTGCATACATAAGTATTGCCATACTGGGACAGACCAAAGGTCCATCGAGCCCAGCATCCTCTTTCCAACAGTGGTCAATCCAGGTCACAAATACCTGGCAAGATCCCAAAAAAGTACAAAACATTTTATACTGCTTATCCCTGAAATAGTGGATTTTCCCCACGTCCATTTAATAATGGTCTATGGACTTTTCCTTTAGGAAGCCGTCCAAACCTTTTTAAAACTCTGCTAAGCTAACCGCCTTTACCACATTCTCTGCCAACGAATTCCAGAGTTTAATTTACTACTTTGTAGCTTCATTGCATGCCCCCTAGTCCTAGTATTTTTGGAAAGCTTAAACAGACGCTTCACGTCTACCTGTTCAACTCCACTCATTATTTTATGACTATCTTGTCAATCTGAGTTGTTCCTTTCTAAATTCGTTTTATTCTTTGATTTTGTAAACCACTACGATCTTCTGATAGAAGTGGCAGTATATTAATCACTACAATAAACATAAACTAACATTTCCTGTATTTTTCTTCTCTCTGCTGTGTGGTTTCCCTGGATTATTTTGTGGAGTTTGGACTTGCTGTCTTGTTTTTACCGTTTAGTTTTCAACCACTCGTACATGTGCTCAAAGCTTGGATTAATTACACTCCGCACATATTTTAGTAATCATCAGCTGACACATATGAGCTCATTATGGGAGCTCAGTGACTGAGGAAATATCACATTGAATCTTGCACGAGTGCGGGAGAGTATAAGTGGCTAAGAATACAACTGCTCACCTGTGGTGCACTGGTTGCCACAAGAAAGGCGTTGGTCCTGCCTGGGTGGTCATAATCGTGCATCGCTGCGGCCACATACAAAGCCATAAGCTCCAGGGCCGGGATGTTTCCAGCAAGGCTGCCATACTTCTCGTCCGAGGCCGTGCACATCTTGGAGAAGACGTAAGCCATGTGGCCATGGGTGATGCCACTATCGGAATCTGAACAGGGGGAAGAACTGCAGTAAAACAGCAGGAGACAGCACAGAACCAGAAAACTTACAGATGACAGGACCTTTAACTTGCATAAGTGTGAAAGTTAAAAAGTCTGCATAGGGAAAACTGCATGAGGCTAAAAAAATTTGCAGTAATCTGTTCGTGATTGAGTTCAAAATTCCCCAAGCTGGTCTAAATATCCAGGCTTTACGCCAATGACTGGACTTAGCCGACCTACCTGCTGCGGGCTGAGTATCGGTCGGCATGTAAGTTACCAGCCCTGCTCCATACCTAGTTTTTGGCTTTGCTGTACGGTTAACAAATATAAGTGGGACAAATGCTACAGAACATCTGTCAGTTTGTGCCGACACCCACCCTGCTGCTCCTCTATAACTTTTCCAGGTCCTGCTCCCGTCTCTCCACAACAGGCCTTCCAGATTCCCCTCCCAACGCCGCTCCAGTGCTTGCAGACTCTCCGTATAGAGGCGGCACCCAGGTTCCGTAATAAAATCCTAACATAAGACAGCACCCGTGTACTGCATTTAGCTACCCAATAGCAAGTGAAAATGTGCAGCTTAAATGCGGCAACTCGGTGTATAACTTACTATGTTCTGGACGTTACATGCGTGACTGGGAGCTCCGCCCATGCTCTGGACACATGTTCACCCCTTGCATTTATGCACTAAGGGGTCTTTCACAAAGGCTACAGACACCCATTGGAATATATGGGCGTCTCTAATGTTTAGCGCACACTAAAAACACCAGCACACCTTTGTAAAAAGGACCCCTAAGTAAGCTGCACTGCTCAGCGCCGACCTCGTACTTATGTGTGAAGTGTACATTCATGCGCGTAGGGAGCTAGGATTTTATCATTGCAGTAGGCAAATGGCACTTACTTCAGCAATGAACTTTGCTTCCTGTAGCCCTTCTTTTGGCCGACTGCACTTCCTTTCTTGTGCTTCACTTACATTTAAGCACTAATGTTACACAATGTGGCTTTTAAAACCCAGGCTGATTGCTGGCAGTGAACACCGATCCCCTTAGCACTGATTCTCCGGGGCTCCCTAACTTGAATGTCTGGCCTGCCATTTTGGTTCATCAGTCCGTAGGGAAGAAAGAGAAACTGCTGCACGTCACAAACTTTCTGCACTGCTCGGCCTCTGGCCTCTCTATGTTCTCTTGCTTCTTTGACTTCCAGCTCACTTACAATTGGCTTCTCCTGGGCTGTTTTTCCTCTATTTTAAACCCTCTGCCCCTCATGTCAGAGAAAGTCCTACTCCGAGCATCAGCTCCTACAGCAGTGCCTGGTATCAACCGTTTGGCTAGCAGCAAATCCATTTACCATTGCGGAATCTTAGCACGAGGCAATGATTCAGCAAAGAGGAATCCACAGCAAGATGGAGGAGCCCTCAAATTGCAGTGACTTTCATGTCAGATTTTATGTAATCAGACTCAGCAAATAACACATTTGTACCCACCTGCCTCCCCCCCCCCCCCCATTTAGGTCAACTAAAACCAGCCACAGCTGATCTCTGCTCCCCTTCCCCAGCAATACAGCTGACAACAGCTATATCTGCCCACATAGGAGCCGACTCTGTGGGTGCTGTGGGTGCTTCAGCACCCCCAATATTGAGAATATTCCTTGTATGTATCCAAGGAAGGATTATTTCCACTGGGCTTAGCACCCCCAATAATTTTGAAAAGTTGGCTCCTATTGCCCATCGCAAAGTCTGGACACAGCTCAGAATGGACATGGCCGGCTGACCTATTACTAAGGAGAATGACATACCTGAGTCACTCGCTGATCCATGCTCATTGCTGACTGTGATGAGGCCTGGGATGGCCTGGGTGCTAAGGTACCAGACGGCATGCAGCACATCTGTGGCATGGATCCTGTTGTGATCTGTGGCCAATATAAAACATGACACATTCTGGTGAGCAATGGGATGGTGTAACAGCAAGGATGGAACTTCTTCTATGGCCAAACTCACCTCCTCTATAAATGTACAATGCTCTCACTTCAATCCCAAACCTTTTCTTCCCACACAATCCCAACATACATCAAATACAGCCCTTCAAACAAAGGGGATGGGATTTAATATACCACCTTTCTGTGATTACATTCAAAGTGTTTTACATATTATATACAGGTACTTATTTGTACCTGGAGCAATGGAGGGTTAAGTGACTTGCCCAGAGCACAAGGAGCTGCAGTGGGACTTGAACCCAGTTTCCAAGGATCAAAGTCTGCTGCAGTAACCACTAGGCTACTTCTCCACTAGCAACATTCCATGTAGAATCTGAGATTTTATTTATTTTAGTTACATTTGTACCCCGCGCTTTCCCACTCATGGCAGGCTCAATGCGGCTTACATATACAGGTACTTATTTGTACCTGGGGCAATGGAGGGTTAAGTGACTTGCCCAGAGTCACAAGGAGCTGTGCCTGAAGTGGGAATCAAACTCAGTTCCTCAGGACCAGAGTCCACCACCCTAACCACTAGGCCACTCCTCCACTAGTAGCAACATTTCTGAATCTCAAATCTCCATTCCTTGAGATTCCAGAATCTTGCTATCCTTTGAGGTTCTACATGGAATGTTACTACTCCTTGAGATTGTGCCTGGAATCTTGTTAATGGGACTTGATATACCTCCTTTCTGTGGGTTTTGCAATTACATTCAAAGCAGTTTACACAGTATATACAGGTACTTATTTGTACCTGGGGCAATGGAGGGTTAAGTGACTTGCCCAGAGTCACAAGGAGCTGCAGTGGGAATCGAACTCAGTTCCCTAGGATCAAAGTCCGCTGCACTAACCACTAGGCTACTCCTCCACTCATTCCACCAATAAGAGCCAACCTCATCAGTGATGTCACAATGGCTTGATTGCCCAATACTTGGCTCACTTCTGATATTGTGATGTCATAAGGGAAAGGGGGAAAGGGAAATGGGACTTGATATACTGCCTTTCTGAGGTTTTTGCAACTACATTCAAAGCAATTTACCTATATTCAGGTATTTATTTTGTACCAGGGGCAATGGAGGGTTAAGTGACTTGCCCAGAGTCACAAGGAGCTGCAGTGGGAATCAAACCCAGTTCCCCAGGATCAAAGTCCACTGCACAAACCACTAGGCCACTCTCCTACTACAGACACCTCTTCTGTGACACCGTCTTCACATGAAGTCAGTGCAAACACTATGAACAAAACTACAAGTTTCTTGCAGCAGCAAGGGGTAAAGTCTGAGGTAATTAAGTAACACATTTGCATACATTTGTATATTAAATAATGTAAATGTGTATTTTTACTTTATGAACCTAAATCATTTTCTGATATTTCTTGTGTGTGCACATTGTTCATTTTATGGGGAAAAGCATCTTTGTGATTAGGGGTAAGAAGTGAGGGGGACGGAGAATAGAAATGGGAGAGAGATGGATAAGATATCTCAGGGGGAGGGGCAGAAAGATGCCCCTTATACATTCCCTTCACTCACACATCCCATAACCCTCTTCAGTCCTCTCATTCACTCAGTTCACAACCCCTTCACAATCTCCTCACTCATACACTAACCTCTTCCATTTGCCAAAACCCTCTCCTCACCACTTTCTGACCTCAAATTTTGGTGCTGTGGCCAAGTGCCTTTGGCAGCACCTCTTCCTCTATTCTCAGTGCCATAGAAAACCAGAGCGAGTTAATCATATCAACACACCGACTCTGAAAGCAGAGAGGAGGCAGCTTGATATGTTATGTTGCCTCAGTCTTTGTACTAATGTTAAACCAGACTGGGGATCAGTGTAGAATGGGGGGAATGCGTAGGCCACAAACTTATCCTGTCTTCTGGAGAACAGGGAATTTCAAGAGACCAGAGGCATGGGGGAGGAAGCTCACGTATCAGAGGGCAGCTGTTCTGTTCAAGAGGAAGTTGTATCAATTGCACATTCTTCTCCCTCTGGAATCAGGACATATATCATTGGCCCTCAGATTCTCCTAAGCCAGGGCACCAGTCATTGACGTTAGAGTGCCGTCCACATTATGATGGTGTGGCGATATTAATAGTACTGCCTCCTAATGTTAAGGAGTGGAGGTGGGCCTGGAGCTCTTCTTTCTGGTGCTGTTTGTGGTTCTCTGCATGTTTTTGCAGGTTGTAGTATTCTGAGATTCTGTGCTGGGCTCCAGGTTAACTGTCAGCTGTCTGCTCCATTTCTATAAAGTCAGTAGAGGTTTAATGAAAGTCCAGTCCATGGTTGTGATTTAGTCTAATTCCAGAAAACTGCATACCCAGGCTCACCCACTAGGGGGCAGCAAAGTCTGTACTTACAAGGAATATCTCGGTAGCCATTCTCCAGAGCATGAAAATAGTTCATGAACTCTCTCACTGGAATTTTAAATGTTTCAAAAAGCCCCATGTCCTCAAAAAGCCTGTAGGAAACCTAGAGAAAAAGAGACATTTACATTATACTAAGAGGAGCACAACGTGGAAGACTCTTCCTGGGCTTTGTGTTGAATCAGTTTTCTTAAAGTCACAAAGGAACACAAACAGAACAACATAATAAATTCTAGCAGATAACGGGCCCATCCAATCCGAAAACATTGACTCTTTCCCTTAGATTTTCTAGAATTTGAACAGATTTCCATTGCCTAAACCTAATAAATAAAAATAAAACAAAGAAAAAAAAAATAAGATGATACCTTTTTTATTGGACTAACTTAATATATTTTTGTGATGAGCTTTCAAAGGCAATACCTTCTTCAGGTCAGAAACGGGCAAAGCCTGACAAATATCAGAATATGTAAATGACACAAAGAACCATTCCAATGACAGTCTCATGAGGAAAGGTAGGGATGAAAGTGAGAAACTGCGAGGGAGGTGAATGTAGGGATCAGGGGTGCACCGAGCACTTAGAGGCTAATAGCGTCAGTTACGCTCCTGATGGCAGCTGGGTGTGAGCATTTGCACCAGCCATTGAGTGTAAAGTTAGGTGCGTATCCTAATATTTTGTACTAGAAATTAAGCACACAATTGTCGTTATAGAATTCAGGCTTAGAACACATACTTTAGGTGCCTACCGTTTGAGAATTACCCCCACACTGCGCCTCTACCTTTCCCTCTGAGACTGTCATTGGAACACTTTTATGTTTGGGTCATATATCCTGATAGTCATCATCTTTTGCTCATTTCTGATCTGAAGACGAAGGTATTGCCTTTGAAAGCTCATCACAAAAATGTATTGTTAGTCCAATAAAATCTTCTTCTTTTTGTTTTATTTCTGTTTATTAGCTTTAAAGGTGGACTAACATGGCTACCACACTATTTTCTCCATTGCCTAAACCAAAATCAGGTCTCTATCACACCTCCCAACTGGTCTCTCAACTTTGCTCTCTGTACCGCCATGCCTAGCAATTGTCCCAAGCATGCACCCCTTTGTCAAGCCTTCTGTTACCCCCACCAACCCCCAGATTTTAAACTAGAACCTGGGGAAAAGCCAACAGTCACTCAGGAGCGAGAGGCTTGGAGAGGCAAATACAAGCCAAGAGCCTTCAAAGGGCAGAGCAGAGTAAAGATGGCAAATTATCCCTGTGAAATACTAAGCAGGTTGTAGATACAAACAAAAAACACACTTTGAAGTGTCTGTATACAAGTGCTAGAAGCCTAAAAATTAAGACAGGAGAGTTAGAGTATATAGCACTAAATGAAGAGGGAGATATAAGAGGCATCTCACAGACCTGGTGGTGCTGGAGGATAATCAGGGTTCAAATTATATTGCATGATAGGGTGGATCAAATTTGCAGAGAGGTGGCACTAAAAGAGGGCACTGAGTGAAACAGAATAAACAGGAATCCTTATGGACAGAAATTCCAGTTGTGAAGGGAAGGAGAACAGTGGCTATGATGCCATTTGCCTGGCAAGAACAAACAGACAAGATGAAATTAAAAGAGAAATTAGGGAAGTAAAACAAAAAAGGCAACACTATACTAAAGGGTGATTTCAGTTCCCCACTATTGACTGGATAACTGCCACATTAGGAAATGTAGGGAGGTAAGAGATGAAATAAATGACTGTTTTGTGAAGCAACTGGTTCAGGAACTGTCAAGAGCGGGAGCTATTTTAGATCAGAACTTGGTGTGAGAGGTAAAGGTGTTGGGTCTGCTTGGCAACGGTGATCACAGCAGAACCAAATCTGAGTTAAAAATTGGACTGAAGGCAGTGGCATTCCTGGGGGGGGGCGGTGGGTGCGGTCCGCCCCGGCTGCACGCCACTGGGAGGGTGCCGCGCGCGCCTGTCCTCCGTTCTTTCCATGCTTCTTCTCTGCCCCCGAACAGGTTACTTCCTGTTCTGGGGCAGAGAAGAAGCATGGAATGAACGGAGGACAGGCGCGCGCGACACCCCCCCCCCCCCCAGCGGCATGCACCCGGGGGTTTCTTTCGTGGGGGGGGCGTCCTTTCGCCTGGGGGGGGGGGTCACGCTGCATCGGGGGGGCGCTGCACCCGGGGTGGGGTGGGGTGCATCGGTGATCCGCCTCAGGTGTCAGCCCCCCTAGGAACGCCACTGACCGAAGGCACTAAGGAAATCTACCATGTCAGCATTTATCTTTGTTAAGGGCAACTAAGCCAATTATGGCAATTAGCTACGAACACAGCAGAATTTAGGAAGAGGCTTAAGACGTTTCTGTTTTCACTTGCCTATTCCAGCTCTTAGGGTGAGGTAAATATTTTATGTCATCAGGTAAATGATATACTGACACTCTGTAATAATATTGTATTAATTGTTTCGTTCTTCTAGCTTGTGATACTGTAATTGTATCATAAGAAAATTTTTAATAAACATACACATAAAATGAGGAAAATGGTTAAAAAAAACTAAAGAAAGCAGCTACAAAGGTTAGGACATTGTTTAAAAATATTATCTTAGAGGAAAGAAGGCAGATTGACTTCTGGGGACTGACTGAGGTGGGGAAGAGAAAAGCTGGTGGGGATTGGTTGAAGGGGGTAGGTGAAGAGTGGTGGGGATGAACTAGGGTTCCTTGAACTTTTTGAAGGTTAATATGGAGTCCATACAACCAAAAAGGTTGGGAACCTCTGCCCTAACTGCTACATTTCAACATATTTTTCTATGTTGTAGCAGCTGGAACGGTCTCTCCCATAGAAATACATTGGACCATTTTTTCAGACTCTATTTCTCTGGAACACCTAGGCTCGTCTGATCAATTTTAAAACGTGATGTGTCTTTCCCCTTGATGAGACCTCATCTTCAATACTGTGTGCTCCAATTTTTTAAAGGAGAGATATCAGAGGAACACCTAGGCTCGTCTGATCAATTTTAAAACGTGATGTGTCTTTCCCCTTGATGAGACCTCATCTTCAATACTGTGTGCTCCAATTTTTTAAAGGAGAGATATCAGAAAATGGCCGCAGAATTGGTGTCACACGATGAGACTTCAGAACTTAAGTAGGTATATCTTAGTAGCAGTAGTTATGAAACAAAGCTCAAAGGAAGCCTACTCCAAAGTAACATCAGAAAACAGTTTCAGAATGGGGGTTGAATGATGTTAGTTACAGAAAAAGGGTGAATGCTGTCTGGAATAGCTTTCCCAGGAGAAGTGGTGAAAGCAAAGCTAGTAACGGAATTCATAAATGCCTGAGACAGCCATAGAGGATCCTTCACTCATTATAAGCCTCCTTGAATCTCATTTAGTGACAAGTGGGATATAAATGAGAGATGAAGGGAAAGGCAGAGGTCAAGATCAGAAGGGTCTTATCTGTCGTCAGATTTGTCAGTTCCTTTTGACTTCAAAATTCCCATTCAGTAACAAATGATTATTTAGGACTGGATTCAGTAAATGGTGCACACACTTTATAGGATCAAGCTTACTGCCAATTCCACACCAAACGTTTAGGCACGCTGGACTTAGGCCTGGTAAAACCAGGTGTAAATCCTAGCGCCAAACCTGGCCACCCTCCAGCCGTATTCTGTATATCCATGAGTAACTTTCTGGAATGCCCGTGGCCACGCCCCCTTTTCAGATACACACCATAAAAGTTAGGCACTGAGCTGTATAAATTCACGCACAGCCAGATGCGTGTGCAAATCCTAATTGGCTCCCAATTATTGCTAGTTAAGGGCTTGTTACTCAATTAAGTTGCATATCTAGAATCCAGGGGTTACTGTCCTGGTCTAAGGCAGCATTCCCAGTGTTCAGCAATCTTGAAGGAATCATACTCATGCAAAATTGACAGTATGCACATGTCAAAGCCTCTTATGAAATTACCTCATGCATGAAAGCACACATGACCAGAAAACGCATACGTTCATGCAACCTGGAACAGGTTTTGGGCGGAGGGCTAATGGAGTCAATGACTATGTTTTAGGTGTGATTCCTGCAGGATCTGTGCCTGGTATTTCATAAAGACACATAGCCATGTATGTGTTTTTGTAAACTAGGGGCCTTCTCACCAGTGGCGTAGCTACCTGGGGCCACGGGGGCCTGGGACCCCCCAGATTTGGCCCTGGGCCCTGCCGACCCTTTCGACCCCCCCTTCCCACCGCCGCCATCGAGTACCTGTACTGGCGGGGGTCCCCGACCCCTGCCAGCCGAAGTCCTCTTCTGCCGGTCTCTGGGCTGGCGCGTTGCTGCAGCTAATGTGGAAGCCTAGGATTCTGTTTCTGTGTGAGTTGTCCTGACATCCTGCACGTTGAACCTGCAGGACATCAGGACGACTCACACAGAAGAAACAGAATCCTAGGCTTCCACATCAGCTGCAGCAACACAGCGGCCCGGAGACCGGCTGAGGAGGACTTCGGCTGGCGGGGGTTGGGGACCCCCCCAGCACAGGTACCTGACAGTGGCGGCGGCGGGGTCTCGGGGGAGGGTTGGCTGTGGAGGGAAGGGGGGGGTCGAAAGGGGAGGGGCACCGGGGGTGTATGTCAAAGGTGGCAGGGGGGTCCACGGCACGGGGGGGGGGGGGGCTAAAATGTGCCCCCTCACCTCGGGCTCTGGCCCTCCCTGCCGCCGAAGTCTGGCTATGCCCCTGCTTCTCACCCTTTCAGTCTAGGTGTCCTTTTCTGCATGCAACTTCACATGTGGGTGTTCATCCCTCAAACCCTCTACTTACCTGACTGAGGATACGACCACATTTCTTTCCCGTCTTTTCCACCAAATCAAAGATGGGGAAGTTCCAGGTGTTCAGCTCCTTCATGACTGGGCCTAAGTCTTCCATGACTAGAGGCTCTGGTGCAAGGATGGGCTTGTCCTGTGAGGAGGAGGAGTGGGAAGATCTCATGCCAGAGGCCCCGGAAACCTTAGGTTAACACTGTATGATACGGTCTTTCATGTCACCTTTTCTTTTCTTTCCTTTGTCCCTTCATTTCATTTTTTTTCCTGAGGATTGAAGGTGGCTTTGCTTCCTAACAGGTGCTATGCTGACATTTCATGCAGCTCAGAAGAGAACATTTTCAGTCCTTATCCCCACACACACAAGAGACCTCATCACAGTGGGACCTAAGTGAGCAATGAGTAGGTAACTGAGCAGCCATAGGCCTCACTGTCTGTATTATTCGTATTTGGTCATCATAATTTCTGACCTTGACAATGCAGCTGCAAAACTTCCTGTGTGTGATTTATATCCTTTTAATTGTACAGTATCTTCTCATGACAGTGTAACTAACTATTAAACCTGACCCCCGTACCAGAATAACTCCTGTACAGTGTCCAGACTACAGAACATTCCCAGTCTAGCACTTCCTCTGAGGTGGGCCACAGGTCACCCTCAGAAAGCTAAGACTATAGGACCAGGCAGAGCAATTCCAAGAACCCATGAAAGTGTGAAGCTCACGTACTTTGTGGGTTTCTAGACTCTATGCATTAATTAAAAAAAAATTCCAACAAATTTCTTGAATGCAGCTTACATATAACATAGCAGTCTCCCTTCTGAGCATATAAACGAGGGTAACAGATCACCTTCTTGGCATGGGGGAGGTAAACAAGTCACCTATTCCCTTGTTCCGTCCCCCTTCCTCCCTCAGGCTCTCTAGTTTGTTGATGCTAAGATGATGCAAAACATAGGTTGGGACATGGTGTTGGCGGCCAACTCATTCCATGGCCTATGAAGTAGACTTCTGACTGTAAAGCAGTTCAACACCTCTGTTTGAAATTAGAAATTCTCTGAGCTGCTGAAACTGCTAGCATTCAGCTCAGCCTGGTTCCTGGCAGCTAACAAAATCCAAGTCTTTGAATTATCCTGCTTTTTAAAATAGATGAAGGCTCAGCTACTGAATAATGTGCATTGATGCAGAGTTCAGTTGGTCTAGAGCAGGCCACACACCACCTCTCCCTCCATAAAGCAGGAAGAACGTGGTGAAGGCGGTTAGCCTGGCAGAGTTTAAAAAGGGATTAGACGGTTTCCTAAAGGACAAATCCATAAACTACTACTAAATGGACTTGGGAAAAATCCACAATTCCAGGAATAACATGTATAGGATGTTTGTATGTTTGGGAAGTTTGCCAGGTGCCCTTGGCCTGGATTGGCCGCTGTCGTGGACAGGATTCTGGGCTCGATGGACCCTTGGCCTTTTCCCAGTGTGGCATTACTTATGTACTCTCGCACTGAGGATATGTCTCCAAGTGCTGCCCGGGAGGGAAAGGTTAGGACAGCTGTTGTAGTTGGTGATTCGATCATTAGGCATATAGATAGCTGGGTGGCTGGTGGATGTGAGGATCGCCTGGTGACTTGCCTGCCTGGTGCGAAGGTGGCGGACCTCACGCGTCACCTAGATAGGATTTTAGATAGTGCTGGGGAGGAGTCTGCTGTCTTGGTACATGTGGGTACCAATGACATAGGAAAATGTGGGAGAGAGGTTCTGGAAGCCAAATTTAGGCTCTTAGGTAGAAAGCTGAAATCCAGATCCTCTAGGGTAGCATTTTCTGAAATGCTACCTGTTCCACGTGCAGGGCCCAAGAGACAGGCAGAGCTCCAGAGTCTCAATGCGTGGATGAGACGATGGTGCAGGGAGGAGGGTTTTAGATTTGTTAGGAACTGGGCAACATTCTGGGGAAGGGGGAGCCTATTCCGAAAGGATGGGCTCCACCTTAACCAGGGTGGGACCAGGCTGCTGGCGTCGGCATTTAAAAAGGAGATAGAGCAGCTTTTAAACTAGAAATGGGGGGAAGGCCGACAGTCGCTCAAAAGCGCATGGTTCGGGAAAAGGTATCTTGCAAAGATACCTCACAAACAGGGAAGATAGGGTTTCTGGATAGTGAGGTTACACAACAGACCGTGGTAAGCCAGGTGCCCTCAAATACAACTAAAGATCAGACAAAAGATGTCAAATCAATAGTGTCAGGTACTAAGCATCATGCAAATAAGAACAACAAACATACTCTGAAATGTCTATATGCAAATGCTAGGAGTCTAAGAAATAAGATGGGAGAGTTGGAATATATTGCACTAAATGAAAAATTGGATATAATAGGCATTACTGAGACCTGGTGGAAGGAGGATAACCAGTGGGACACTGTCATACCGGGGTACAAAGTATATCGTAATGATAGGGTGGACCGGATTGGTGGAGGGGTAGCATTGTATATTAACGAGAGCCTTGACTCAGATAGATTACAAATTCAGCAGGACACAAATCACACCTTTGAATCACTGTGGGTTGAAATTCCATGTATAAAAGGGAAAAAAATGGTGATAGGAGTGTACTACCGTCCGCCTCGCCAGGATGAGCAGGTAGACACAGAAATGATAAAAGAAATCAGAGACGCGAACAAAATGGGCAATGTGATAATAATGGGTGACTTCAATTATCCAAATATAGACTGGGTAAATGTAACATCGGGACAAGCTACAGAGATACAATTCCTTGATGAAATCAAGGACAGCTTTATGGAGCAACTGGTGCAGGAGCCGACGAGAGAAGGAAAAATTCTAGACTTGGTCCTTAGTGGAGCGCATGATCTGGTGAGGGACGTTATGGTACTGGGGCCGCTTGATAACAGTGACCATAATATGATCAGTTTTGACATCGACCTTGAAGTAACTGTACACAGAAAGTCAAATACGTTAGCGTTTAACTTTAAAAAAGGAGACTATGATAAAATGAGAAGAACGGTAAAAAAAAAACTTAGGGGGGCAACTGAGAGAGTAAAAACTGTACAACAGGCGTGGACGCTGTTCAAAAATACCATACTGGAGGCCCAGGCCATACATATTCCGCAAATTAGAAAAGAAAGACGGAAGTCCAAAAGACACCCGGCCTGGTTGAAAAGTGAGGTGAAGGAAGTTATTAGGGATAAAAAAAACGCCTTCAGAAAATGGAAGAAGGAACCGTCTGAAAATAACAAGAAACAGCATAAGGAGTGTCAAAGCAAATGCAAGGCGCAGATTAAGAAGGCCAAGAGGGAGAATGAAAAAAGATAGCTTTAGAGGCAAAAAAACATAGTAAAAATTTTTTTCGGTATATTAAAAGCAGGAAGCCGGCAAAAGAATCGGTTGGGCCGCTGGATGACCGAGGGGTAAAAGGGGCGATCAAGGAAGCCAAAGACGTAGCGGAGAGACTGAATGAATTCTTTGCTTCGGTCTTCACCGAGGAAGATTTGGGTGGGTTACCGGTGTCAGAAATGGTATTTCAAGCGGACGAGTCGGAGAAACTTACTGACTTCACGGTAAACCTGGAGGACGTAATGGGGCAGTTCGGCAAACTGAAGAGTAGCAAATCTCCTGGACCGGATGGTATTCATCCTAGAGTACTGATAGAACTGAAAAGCGAGCTTGCGGAGCTACTGCTAGTGATATGCAACTTATCCTTAAAATCGAGCGTGGTACCGGAAGATTGGAGGGTGGCCAATGTAACGCCCATTTTTAAAAAAGGCTCCAGGGGAGATCCGGGAAATTATAGACCGGTGAGTCTGACGTCAGTGCCTGGGAAAATGGTAGAGGCTATTATTAAAAACAAAATTACAGAGCACATCCAAGGACATGGATTACTGAGACCGAGTCAGCATGGCTTTTGTGTGGGGAAATCTTGCCTGACCAATTTACTTCAATTCTTTGAAGGAGTGAACAAACATGTGGACAAAGGGGAGTCGGTTGATATTGTGTATCTGGATTTTCAAAAGGCGTTTGACAAGGTACCTCATGAAAGGCTACAGAGGAAATTGGAGGGTCATGGGATAGGAGGAAATGTCCTATTGTGGATTAAAAACTGGTTGAAGGATAGGAAACAGAGAGTGGGGTTAAATGGGCAGTATTCACAATGGAGAAGGGTAGTTAGTGGGGTTCCTCAGGGGTCCGTGCTAGGACCGCTGCTTTTTAATATATTTATAAATGATTTAGAGATGGGAGTAACTAGCGAGGTAATTAAATTTGCTGATGACACAAAGTTATTCAAAGTCGTTAAATCACGACAGGATTGTGAAAAATTACAAGAGGACCTTACGAGACTGGGAGACTGGGCGGCTAAATGGCAGATGATGTTTAATGTGAGCAAGTGCAAGGTGATGCATGTGGGAAAAAAGAAGCCGAATTATAGCTACGTCATGCAAGGTTCCACGTTAGGAGTTACGGACCAAGAAAGGGATCTGGGTGTCGTCGTCGATAACACACTGAAACCTTCTGCTCAGTGTGCTGCTGCGGCTAAGAAAGCAAATAGAATGTTGGGTATTATTAGGAAAGGTATGGAAAACAGGTGTGAGGATGTTATAATGCCGTTGTATGGTTCCATGGTGCGACCGCACCTTGAGTATTGTGTTCAATTCTGGTCGCCGCATCTCAAGAAAGATATAGTAGAATTGGAAAAGGTGCAGCGAAGGGCGACTAAAATGATAGCGGGGATGGGACGACTTCCCTATGAAGAAAGACTAAGGAGGCTAGGGCTATACAGCTTGGAGAAGAGACGGCTGAGGGGAGACATGATAGAGGTATATAAAATAATGAGTGGAGTGGAACAGGTGGATGTGAAGCTTCTGTTCACGCTTTCCAAAAATACTAGGACTAGGGGGCATGCGATGAAACTACAGTGTAGTAAATTTAAAACAAATCGGAGAAAATGTTTCTTCACCCAACGTGTAATTAAACTCTGGAATTCGTTGCCGGAGAAAGTGGTGAAGGCGGTTAGCTTAGCAGAGTTTAAAAAGGGGTTGGACGGTTTCCTAAAGGACAGGTCCATAAACCGCTACTAAACGGACTTGGAAAGATCCAAGATTCCAGGAATAACGTGTGGAATGTTTGTACGTTTGGGAAGCTTGCCAGGTGCCCTTGGCCTGGATTGGCCGCTGTCGTGGACAGGATGCTGGGCTCGATGGACCCTTGGTCTTTTCCCAGTGTGGCATTACTTATGTACTTATGTACTTATGTACTTAGCTGTTCAATATTAGGGATGCTCGAGCCTCCACATGGTTGGCCCTTGTACAAGGGACTGGGGCTTTGTTGGTCACTGGATCAGAGAAATGGGACGCTTCTCTCCTCAGCTACACTCGACAGACAGTGTGAGGCATCTGAGCGCTGCTGTTCTTCACCCAGCACCCCCAAATAAAACAGAGATAATTCAGTTTGTAGAGGTCTGAGTCTCAGGCATCAGTACCACATTCTCTCACTAACCTTAGAGATTTCATCAGTATACAAGAATTACAAGTTAACCTATCAAACAGCTAGCAAAATACTAACATTGTGTTGTATCTGTTGCTCAGAAATTACCTCTGGTGGGAGTAAAGGGTGTAGAATGGTGATCTCCGTCCTGTAGGCTCGGCAGATGGATCCCTTCCTGAGCTGCCTCAGGTCTCTGGTGCCCTCCAGTTCCTCCTCGTTCAGCAGGATATCGCTGCTGTCACTGTTGTTGGTCTCGTGAGTACTGTCATAATCAGAGGTGGTTTGAGCCGGATCATCTGCAACACAAATCCAACTACTTACTGTGAGAGCTGGAACGGCTGGAGCAAACGTGAAGAGCAGAGAATGGAAGCAATTACTTTGATTTAGGTTGTGGTTTTTTTTTTACATTTTTAAATGCAAATCACCAGATAATCACAGAAGTTCCAAAACAGACTCATAGGTGAAGATGCCACAACTGACGCAGAGACAGTGTAGTAAAAGTCACACAGAGGTGGAGGAAGAGCTGCCCTCCCCCCCATACCCTCATCACTGTACGCTAGCCCTAAACCTCTTTTCTGATGCATGTAACTCATTCCGATGAATACCGTTTGCTTTACATTAGTGTGTTCGCTGGTACTCCTCTTTGAGCGGATATAAATAAGACAGTCAGATCATTATAAGAATGATGTGGATGCTGGTGTACAGGTGAGGGTTCCTGCTCTCAGGTAGAGAACATGCAGTGCAGTCTCCTTCCTATCTAGGGCACTCTCGCTGCTTCCTGTGTCTCGGAAGGGCT
The DNA here is from genome assembly GCF_901765095.1 of Microcaecilia unicolor. Classification (NCBI taxonomy): domain Eukaryota; kingdom Metazoa; phylum Chordata; class Amphibia; order Gymnophiona; family Siphonopidae; genus Microcaecilia; species Microcaecilia unicolor. The sequence goes on along the minus strand of NW_021963332.1, from coordinate 64,563 downwards.
TCTGAGAAGGAACTGACGGCACAGTGCAGTGTCTATTGTACCATCCTTATTGATCACAGGAGCAGTTTACCTGCTTACTGGGGGGGGGGGGGGGGCAGGGGGGCCAATATAGAATTAGCACCTGCAACATTTTGTGGGAGGAGTGCTGCCCTCCCCCAATGCCCACCCCCAACTATGCCTATGGCACAGCTGGTTTAGTGTTAACTATCAACTTATACACACATTAGCATTGGCCAGGATCCATCTGATAATCAAGCCTGCATAATTAAGGGAGTACAGAACGCCTGAAAACAGCCTGCTCCATCCGTCAGAGTTTGTTAACTGCTGATTTAATCATCAATAAAGAATGATTCTGAATAGCATGTTGAAAGTATATGTGCTGAACACACGGGGCAAAATAGTGAAAACCAAAATACGGATGCCATTTCCCCTCAACAAGCAAAAAAAAAAGAAAAAGTGAGGTAGCTCCAAGGAGGATATCAAGTGGTAAAAGACGACCCGACACACCCGTGTTTTGGCCCAAAGGGCCTGCCTCAGGGGTCTGGTGAATCTCTGATCTTGTAGCAGAAGTGCTTAACAATGAGATTGCTGTTGAGGTTCTTGGGGTTTCCTCAGAGGAAAAAAGCGCTACAAAAGTGGCCGTCCAAACGGCAAGAGTCAGTGCCGCAATTTGTGCGAAAATTGCTTCTTCTTTACAGAGTGTAGCTGGGCAGAGAAAAGATCGTCCTTGGACAGAAACTAGCCTAGATCTGCATTTCAGATTGGGCAACATAGAAAGTTTTTAATAAAGTATAAACCGTAAGGAAGTACCTGTCCTGTTCAGCAAATGTGCTGCTCCATCTGTTCTGTCTGCGGTGGCATCTTCACGAGTTCTTTGGTTATAAGGTCTTCCACAACTGGAAAAGAAAGCATTTCGTAGAAATTCTTATCGTACAAAGACGGCACTAATAGAACTATTAGATAACATAAGAAGGGCGATGACAATTCTTTCCCCATTTTGTTGCACCTCTCTTCCGCTTTTGATACAGCTTACCACACTATTATAATTAATCGCCAAAGGAACTAGGCTTAGGTGATGTAGCCTTAAGTTGATCTAGGTTACTCCCGAGTGGGAGGACACAAAGCAACAGTACTGGAAACCCTTCCTCCACTCTGTTCCTGCTTAGACTGGAGCATTGTACTCAGGCTTCTTAATCTTTAGAATCCCTAACTGATAAGTACATAAGCATAAGCACCGCCATACTGGGAAAAGACCAAGGGTCCATCAAGCCCAGCATCCTGTCTCCGACAGTGGCCAATCCAGGCTTCAAGAACCCGGCAACCCCCCCCCCCCCCCAAAAAAAAAAAAAAAAAAAAAAAAATTTTTTTTAAGTAATGTTCAATGGACTTTTACCTCAGGAATCTGTCCAAACCCCCTTTAAACTCCGTAAGGCCAGCTGCTGTCACTTCATTCTCCGGCAACGAGTTCCAGAGTCTAACTACACGCTGAGTAAAGAAAAACGTTCTCCTATTTGTTTTAAATCTACCATATTCTAGCTTCATCTTGTGTCCCCTGGTTTTGTTGTTGTTTGAAAGTGTAAACAAACGCTTCACATCTGTCCATATTGCTGATCTGCTGGTTATATATGTCAAAATGAGTCAGTGCTTGACTACGGATTTGTAACATTAAAGTGAAATAGTTTGAGGTGTTTCTGCCTGAAAATGCACTGGGATGTTTTCACTTGAAAATCAAAGGGAAATAACTTAGAAATCAATTTTCTGCCGTTTCAGACTGGAAAGGACAAAAACAAAATTTAATCTTGTTTCGTTCTCTCATTTTACAGTATGTTAAAAAACATTTACCTATGTAAAACTTAAACTCCTGAGAAAATTTTAAAAACCATGGGATAAAAGGCAATGTTCTGGTGAGGATTGGGAACTGGTTAAAACACGGGTGGGCAACCCATTCAGATTTCAGGATTTTCTCAATGAATATGCATGAGCTCTATTTGCATACAGAAGTCGAATAATGTGGTGTCCCAGGGATCTGTACTTGGACTGGTGCTTTTTAACATATTTATTAATGATCTAGAAATGGGAATGAATGAGGAGAATAAATTTGCAGATGATACGAAATTATTCAATGTTCTCATCTCACAAGCGGATTGTGAGAAATTGCAGGAGGAAATTGGGAAACTGGAAGTCCAAATGGCAGATGAAATTTAATGTGGACAAGCTGCAATGTTCCCTCTAAGTTGAGCGGGAGGTCCTCCAACTGCATGGCTGCCAGTGGGGGGCGCTGCTTCAATACTGTGTTTTCAGTCACTAGGGATGGGCAGCTTCCCTGGAGTCCTGAAGAGGTTACCTGTACTTCACTACTGAAAACAGCACCCCCTACTGGCAGGACTGTAGGTGGACTCCTGCTCAGCATAGGTGCACATTGGGAAGAATAATCCTCTCTACAGGTCCACATTCAGAGCCACCAGCCAGGAAAAAGGATTTAGGCAGCACTATGGACAATATGTTGAAATCCTCTGATGAGGATATACTTCAGGGCAAAGCGAAATTTCCTTGGTAACTATGGAGAGGCATTTCCAGTTACTGAGGAAACTTCACTTCACCTTGAAGAATGCCAGGGCTGTGAATGTGTGTTTCATTTCGGACCCAGGCAGTTGTGTGAATCCAATATCAATACATCCCTTATTTACTGCTTTATCCCACTTCAGGGTCCAAATCGGTTTACAAAATAAAAGGATTAATAAATGAAATACAAATGACAAAATAATTAAATTAATGAGTAAAATACACAACATATAAACAAAAATAGACCACATCTAAACAAAAACCCAAACAATCCTAATCAAAATTTACCAAATAAAGCTTTCAATTCGGATCTTATTCTAATAAATAAAGGTAAGGAGTTTCTAAAAGAGGTCACAGAAAAAGAAAATAAAGTATTAAAAATTCTCAAAAAACGATCCCCCTTTGGATGTAGGTGGACAAAGCAGCAATTGATCCTGTGAGAAGAATGCCTAAACAAGGGTTTTATCACTAGATTAATCACTAATTCAGAAGTAAGGCCATAAATTGAAACACCAGATAAGCTGGATCATTTCTACTATTAAGTTATCCTTGATGAAAATTGGGTGCTCCTCCTCCTTCGATCACCTCTGCTCTTTTTATAGTTGGTGTCTTGCTGTGGAGGTTTCTTCCTGCTTTGCTTGTTCCCCTTCCAAGGGAGCCATGATGGAAGATAGATAGTTACAGAACAAACGCTGATACCAAGTTCACAGCTTACCTACTGCAGATAACTGGAGGTCCTAGGAAGTTCTCAGGAGCATCAGGTGCGCTCTGAGTGTAGGTCAAGGCCTTGTGTGGACTCAGGCTTGTGCTTTCTGGAAACTGCAGGCTAGAAGTTTTGTTGGTGGGGCTGGTGGCAGGAGTCCCCTGGAGGGGTGAATTGCATGGGGAGGTGAGAGGGGAAATATTTGGGGGGATACCTAGGGAAAAAAAAGCAAAGTTTCTGGTTAAAGATTAGAGAGGTGTGGTAGCCGTGTTAGTCCACTTTTAAAGGTAATCAATAGAAATAAAACAAAATAAAACATGGAAAAGAAAATAAGATGATACCTTTTTTATTGGACATAACTTAATACATTTTTTGATTATTCGAAGGTTGCCCTTCTTCGTCTGATCGGAAATAAGCAAGTGTTGGTAGATGACAGTATATATAAGTGAAACATCAAAGTATTTCAGTGTCAGTCTACAGGATGGTGGATAGGTGAGAGGAGGGTGACAAACAGAGCAATACAACTTTATAGTTTGTAATGGGCTAGAAAGCCCAGATCTTTGTTAAGTCCTGTCTGGTGGGTGTCAAAATATTCAATCATTCTGACTTCAAAGGTCTTACATTCCTGTATTGTTTTAAAGTATGGTTAAAGATTAAAAGTAAAGAAACACATTTATGTAGAACCTAAACCACAATATTTCTATAAATTATTACATAGTAACATAGAAGATGACGGCAGAAAAAGACCTGCATGGTCCACCCAGTCTGCGCAACAAGATAAACTCACATGTGCCATTTTTTGTGTATACCTTACCTTGATTTGTACCTGTCTTTTTCAGGGCACAGACCGTATAAGTCTGCCCAGCACTATCCCCACCTCCCAACCACCAGCCATGCCTCCCACCACCGGCTAACTCCAGAGGAGCACCTGAGTTTGATTCTCTGGGCAGATCTTCTATTCCCTGGGCTGGCTGAAAATGCTGTGGAGGCACATCTCCTGGAGGAGATGAGCAGTCTCAACCTATACTCAACAGCAAATCTAGTGACTGGGTTCAGGACTCATGACCGTAGGTCCCTGGAAGCAAGGCCGCTGCAAGGGTATGAGGCACCATGGGTAAACCCTCTTCAGTTAACTTTCAGACACCTAACTTTCCCCACCCCAAGCATGGGCGGGCCATAGGTGTGTCCCTAAGTAACCCTCACATTGTATAGAATACTAGCAGTCGCACTTTTCATGGTGCACTTAGGTGCCAACTTAAACCAACCATTGACTTGGTACCCAAATTTTGCCATGCCAATGCAGCTTTGTACCAGTATTCTATGTCAGCTTAGATGCACCCTGAAGCCATTAGAGAACTGGCACTAAGCACACCCCCCCCCCCCCCCCCACTGTGTCACCAATTACAGAATTGCTGTAATTATCCATAAAAAACAAAGTAAGGTGATGACACAAGGTGTAAAATGTGTTGCAGCCCTTGATCTCCTCTGAGATTTTGAACCCTCTTTTTTCACTTTAGGGATCTCCGTGTCTCTGCCTCCTCCATCAGCAGCAGTGAAATGATGTGTCTAGGCATACACATATGGAAACCCCCTTCTCCTCTCACTCATGGCCAGTCCTCAGACTCTGCAATCTGGTGCTTATGGAAAGCACCTTTTCTCCTCTTTAGGAATCATTTCTCACTATATCACATCCTGCACGGCCTCAATCTCGCTGGACTGGGACCTGGACTACCTGAACCTGCAGCTCCACCACTCCTGAGCTCCAATCCTTTCCCCTACTTAGACTGTAGAGACAGCAGCAGCTTCAGTCTTCTTGTGCCTCCTTGATAATGCAAGAGCAAACGCTATAATCTAGGTTCTGCATTTCCGTGAGCGCTAGAGGGGTGTCTAGAAGATATTCTGCAAATACCAGGCACAAATTAAAGACCTCTTTGCTTCTAGGTTTGACTTTTAAAGCGTTCATGGATTTAAACATATCGAATGCAGGAACAGATCAGTCTATCCATTTATCTGTTCACCTAATTAGTACCAGCATGAGACAGAGCGGGTGAGCAGCTAACTTCCCAGACACACAGGCAACAAAATAGGAAGACAAGGACTGTTGTTTACCTTGCCGGCTTTGCCTTTTTGAATTCAGATGGTTGACAGGACAGGAGGCAGAGAAGGAACGACTTTTGGTTATATTTGGTGAAGTTGAGCTGTTCCAGGAGTCTGATGTTAACATACTGTAAAACCAAGCCACAAAGAGCAGTTAGTGCACAGGAAACATTTATTGATTTAAAAGTTTTATGATCAGCTCCATCCACTGTTCTGGGGAGGAAACAAACATATATAAACATCCATGTAGCAGATACAATCAAATACTTGTAAAAGAAGATGTTATAAAACACTAAACGAAAGGCAGCAGACTGTGTCTCATGTGAAAAAAATGTTTGGTGTGGCACAGAAACACAGGAGTGACTTTGATGATGGAGGTACCAGTATTGAGTGACTTTCAGGGGCATTTTCGAAAGAGAAGGGCGCCCATCTTCCGACACAAATCAGGAGATGGGCGTCCTTCTCTCTCAGCCAAAATGGCCTAATCGAAAGCCGATTTTGGGCACCCTCAACTGCAGTCCATCGCGGGGACGACCAAAGTTCATGGGGGCATGTCGGAGGCGTAGCAAAGGCAGGACTGGGGCGTGCTTAAGAGATGGGCGTCCTCGGCCAATAATGGAAAAAAGAAGGGCGTCCCTGACGAGCATTTGGTCGACTTTCCTTGGTCCTTTTTTTTTCACGACCAAGCCTCAAAAAGGTGCCCGAACTGACCAGATGACCACCGGAGGGAATCGAGGATGACCTCCCCTTACTCCCCCAGTGGTCACCAACCCCCTCCCACCCTAAAAATGCCAACCTCAAATGTCATACCCAGCTCCATGACAGCAGTATGCAGGTCCCTGAAGCAGTTTTAGTGGGTACGGCAGTGCACTTCAGGCAGGCGGACCCAGGCCCATTCCCCCCCCCCCCCCCCACCTGTTACACTTGTGCTGGTAAATGTGAGCCCTTCAAAACCCACCCGAAACCCACTGTACCCACATGTAGGTGCACCCCTTCGGGCTATGGTAGTGGGCTTTGGGGGGCTCAGCACTGAAGGTAAGGGAACTATGCACCTGGGAGCAATTTGTGAAGTCCACTGCAGTGCCCCCTAGGGTGCCCGGTTGGTGTCCTGGCATGTGAGGGGGACCAGTGCACTACAAATGCTGGCTCCTCCCATGACCAAATGGCTTGGATTTGGTCATTTTTGAGATGGGCATCCTCGGTTTCCATTATCGCCGAAAGCGAGGACGACCATCTGTAAGGTCGACCTAAATGTTGAGATTTGGGTGTCTCCGACCGTATTATCGACACAAAAGATGGACGTCCATCTTGATTCGATAATAGCGGTTTCCTCGCCCATTCACAGGGCCGTCCTGCGGGGACGCCCTCAGGAAAACTTGGGCGCCCCGTTTAATTATGCCCCTCCACCCTTACCACGGGGACAATTCTCTAAAGGGCGCTAACCTTAGGCACCAGAAATCCGTGAACTAGGACATTCAATAATGACCTCTGGTCACCCAGATTTTGCTCTAGATTAGAGCCCGAGTTGGCATTTGCATGCATTTAGGTGCTAATCAATGAGGTGTAGAAGGCATGCGGTTTAAACCAGAGTACAGAACGTCACCATGAGAAGACTCAGAACTCTGGAAGCAAAATCCTCTTCGATGCAGCAATTAAACAAGGAAAAATAACTTATATTTCAAATGTGCTGGAGAACCGTTTTTGCCTTGCAAAGTGGAAGTCTGTTCGCCACCAGTTCTCTCTCCATGTAGGATTTTAACAACACGCTGAGAGTAATGTTGTTTATAATTTTATATTGCTGAAATCTTAATAGCGTCACAGTAGCTTGAAGGGGGTCATACAGCAAAGTATAGCATAGGCAGTTTCAGTTCACAGAGGAGATATGCTGCAGACTAACTTTTACAGACTGGGTGGAGAGAGAAGGGGGGGGGGGGGGGAACTAACCCAGCATACACAGAGAACAGGGCAAGCCAATAGGAAGAGTCCTATGAGACATGTGAAGAGCCTATTACAGAGAACTACAGGTAATGAATCTGTTACAGACAATTCTTAACATATATTGACAAACAACAAGCAGCTGTCTCTGTGCAAATGGGGTCAGAACAGCTGTCACTTACGCCCTGTAAAAGCCAGGTGTACGGATCATGCATTTGATATACCACCTTTCTGTGGCACAACCAAAGCAGTTCACTATGTAAATGTTAGTTTCTAAATGTTGGCACTTCACAAACAGCTTCCAGTTCGCTTGACCTTGTAGAACAGCGCCTAAAGTCAGTTGCCCATGTAAGTGCTCCTTACACCCATTTTGGTGCTTAACTTCCGTTTCAGCACCAAAAGTGAGTTGCTAAATTGTGCTGCAGCATTTGGAAATAGTGGACTAGTCTACAGAAGGCTAAATTGCTCATCTGTGATAGATGTTCTCCAAGGACAGCAGGTTACCTGTCCTCATACATGGGTAGGTGGAGCTTTAGCTTCTAGAGGAGCTTCTGGGGAGCCCACAACCAGTCAGATTTTCAGGAGATTTACAATGAATATGCATGAGATAATGCATATATAGTGAGTCACAATGCATATAAATTGATCTCGTGCATATTCATTGTGGATCGCCTGAAAACCTGATTGTCTGTGGTGTCCCCAGTATAGGATTTGGAAGCCCTGGTCTAAAGCTTTCAGGAAATCCCGTAGAATCATGGTCAGCTGATTTTTAGCGCCACCATAGTACACACCACCTAAGTGATGCATGACCTATTCATCTCTGTTGGCCAATGAGAGAGTGAAGAGTGAGCACTAATAGAGTTTATTAAGAAATCACGGCTGCCTCTCCGAGGCCACATCTGAATTTCCTGTTTCAATTTCAGGCGGGAAGAGGCAGACGAGGTGAAAATGATACGGTACAGTCAGATTTTTTGGCTTGGAAAAGAAACAGAAGGTGAATGGCAGGAAGAAAAAGGTAAAGAAAATGCTTGCTTAATTAGTAAACCACAGAAAGTGATATGTTGTTAGTGAAATTAACTTGAAACCAGTTAATGATCTGTTGGCTCATAGAAAGCAGGAATAGTGTAGCTTTCAGATAACAACTGGTTCATATTGTGTTATTTTTGTATGATTCAGGAATAGTTTGACACTCCTCCTTACCTGTGAAGCAGAGAAGAAATTTTACATCTTTTTTAATGGTGGGTTGAAATCCTGGTGATGCTCGTGTGACTTTGGGCTAGTGATTTCACCCTCCATTGCCTCAGATACAAACTCACAGCCTCATCTTCTGACCCATGCTTATTTCTAGGATAAGCAGCATCAAATGTACTGTACTGTATTGGAATCTTGCCAGGTACTTGTGACCTGGATTGGCCACTGTTGGAAACAGGATTCTGGGCTTGATGGAATTCGGTCTGTCCCAGTATGGCACTTATGTACTTGGGATTCTGAATGGAATCTTGCTACTCTCTGGGGTTCTACATGGAATGTTGCTACTCTGGGATTCCAGAATCTTGTTATTCTTTGAGGTTTCTTCCAGGTACTTGTGACCTGGATTGGCCACTGTTGGAAACAGGATTCTGGGCTTGATGGAATTCGGTCTGTCCCAGTATGGCACTTATGTACTTGGGATTCTGAATGGAATCTTGCTGCTCTTTGGGGTTCTACATGGAATCTTGTTACTCTTTAGGATTCCAGAATCTTGCTGTTCTTTGGGGTTCTGCATGGAATGTTGCTACTGTTTGGGGTTCTACATGGAATCTTGTTACTCTTTAGCATTCCAGAATCTTGCTGTTCTTTGGGGTTCTACATTGAATGTTGCTTCTCTTGGGGGTTCTACGTGGAATCTTGTTACTCTTTAGGATTCCAGAATCTTGCTATTCTTTGGGGTTCTACACGGAATGTTGCTTCTCTTGGGGGTTCTACGTGGAATCTTGTTACTCTTTAGGATTCCAGAATCTTGCTGTTCTTTGGGGTTCTACATTGAATGTTGCTTCTCATTGGGGTTCTACATGGAATCTTGTTACTCTTTAGGATTCCAGAATCTTGCTGCTCTTTCGGGTTCTACATGGAATGTTGCTACTCTTTGGGTTTCTGCCAGGTACTTCTGACCTGGATTGGCCACTGTTGGAAACAGGATACTGGGCTTGATGGACCTTTGGTCTGTCCCAGTATGGCAACGCTTATGTTCTTACGTACTTATATCATTTTACTGCATGGAGGTAAAATAACCAGTAATGTATTTATAAAAAATAAAAGGCAGAGAACTTTTCTATGAACATAAATAATCATTCTGGGGGAGGCATGAAACCCTGCTAAAAGCGCCAAACTCATAGCAGCAGAGAATGTGTTTTTCTGAAGCATAGACAGGGCTCCTGCCTGGAGGCAGACGAACGCACCCAGGGCCGTGCCAACACGGTAAGCGAGGTAAGCATGGCAGGAGGGCGCCATCCTCTGGGGGGGTGCCCCGCCGCACCATGCTTACCTTGCCCTCTTCTCCCCAGATCCTTTTCCTTTTTTTTTTGTTTAAATTTACCTCTGTCCGGCGGCATAGCGTCAGTGAGAAGGAAGCAGCGCTCCCCCGCCCCGACGTGTCTACTAGTCTTCCTTTCGCTGTGTTCCGCCTTCTTCTGACGTCAGAAATGATGTCAGAAGAAGACGGGATACTTAGCGAAGGGAAGAAGACTAGTAGACACATCGGGGCGGGGGAGCGCCGCCTCCTTCTCACTGACGCTACGCCGCCGGACACAGGTAAATTTAAACAAAAAAAAAAAAAAAGGAAAAGGATCTGGGGAGAAGAGGGCGGGCAGTGTAGCGATCGTTTTTGGGGGGGAGCGGCGCGGTGCCAATGGGGGGGTGGTGGTGGCGCGGTGCCAACGGGGGGGGGGGGGGCGCCGGAGGCGCCAACTGCAGGGGGACGCCGGAGACCCTAGGCACGGCCCTGAACGCAGGAAGCCTGTAAGAAACCTTCAGCTACACAGTGTTAAGTGGACTTCAGGTACACATCTCAGCGTTACCTCCTTTTACTACATTCTCTGGCAACAAATTCCAGAGTTTAATTTGAAAGCATTTGAAAAATAACAAATCTATGTGCTCTGTCACTATTCTCCCTGCAGGAAAACCTCTTCCTATGCACCTCTTCCTCTTTTTGTTATCCAGAGGATTTGTGTATCTTGCTTCTCCCTGACTTCCAATGACTTCTCTGCATCTCCAGACACTTTTCTCAGTGCTTACTTGGTACTGAGAGGAGTTTGGAAGGGCAGATGTTATAGACAGTTGTGCAAATTTACCCGATGGTTCTCTGCATTCTCACTTTAGAATTTTGATCCCTGTTAAGGCAAGTGTCAAGAGCCACAAGGGCTTAGCTCAGGGCCACATCAGACAGCGATTCTAGCTCACCCTGGGGAAGGAGCTTCATGAGGTCTGAGGCTGCCACTCCGGTCTCTCCGTACAGGTGCCGGCTCCAGTGTGGGTAAACCTGTGGCCGATGTAGTAGTTGTCCATGTGGATGAAACTCGTCGTAAGAGGCCTGGGGGAAGACTTCTCCTGAGGCGCTGAGGAGAGAGGAGAGGAAGAGATCAGATATTCCCTTATTACTCAGAAAGATGCAACATATCATTTACTGCACAATATTTTAAGTCAAGAGTTGAAAACTGGACTGTCTCAGCAAGCTATTGCCGGAAGGAATGACAAGTAAATGGTAATGTGGAGTCTGTTTAATTCTGTTTTTCTTTAAGCTGTATTTGGAAATAGATCAGTCCTCAGTGGCCGCTCAAGGTGAGTCACATTCACGTGCAGAAGTTATTTCTCTGTCCACGGAGGGCTCACAGTTTATGTTTGTTTCTGAGGCATTGGTGGGTTAAGTGACTTACCAAAGATCACAAGAACTGGGTAGCGGGATTTGAACCCTGGCATCCCTGGTTCTCAGACTGTGGCTCTAACAGCTGTTCCTCCACATCCTCATGGTATTCACCCACTGGATTCATATCGCTAAAGTATGTGCTGTTTGTTGTTTAGTTTCATTTCAATGTTATGTTAATGTCTTATGAGATTATGGGGCTCATTTTTTAAACAGAAAATATCCAAAAAGCAGCACAAGGTGGCAGATGGATGCTTTTTTTTGCCAAAACATCCAAATCACTATTTTCAAAACCCATTTTTAAGACGTTTTTCTATGCAAAAGTTGAGTACAGTAGGTTTTTGATGGGTTTTGGAGGACTGACCATACAATATAAGGAGGTAACAGTGAGATATGTACCTGAAGTTCACTGCATTGCCCCCTAGAGTGCCCCACTGCTCTGCTGGAATGTCTGTGGGTCAGTCTACTAAGAATGCTTGTTGGTCACCCAGACATCCCAATGGCTTGTTTTTGTGCATTTTCCCCTTGGACATAAAAAAAAAATTGTCCAAAAAGATAGACGCACTGAACACAAAAACATCCAGCAAATAGCCGTTTTCAAAAGAAAAAGATAAGACGTTTTCTGGTTCAAAAATCGCTATGTTCGCCACTTGATTTTTGGATGCTTTCAACAAAACGTTCTCAATAGAAATCAAACAAAATAAAACATGGAAAAGAAAATGATACCTTTTTTATTGGACATAACTTAATACATTTCTTGATTAGCTTTCGAAGGTTGCCCTTCTTCGTCAGATCGGAAATAAGCAAATGTGCTAGCTGACAGTGTATATAAGTGAAAACATTCAAGCATTACTATGACAGTCTGACAGGGTGGGAGGAGGGGGGGGTGGGTCGGAGGTGTGCATGGGGACATCAAAGCATATCATTGATATTCTAACAGGATGGGTGTGGATAGGTGAGGGGTGGGGTGATTAACAGAGACATACAGCTTTATGGTTTATAATGGGCTAGGAACCCCAGATCCTTGTTAAGTCCTTTCTGTTGGGTGTTAAAATATTCAATCATTCTGACTTCAAAGGTCTTACGTTCTTGTATGGTTTTCCGATCTGACGAAGAAGGGCAACCTTCGAAAGCTAATCAGGAAATGTATTAAGTTATGTCCAATAAAAAAGGTATCATTTTCTTTTCCATGTTTTATTTTGTTTGATTTCTATTGATAACCTTAAGAGTGGACTAACACGGCTACCACACTCCTCAACAAAACGTTCAAAATCAGATTTAGACATGATATTGAAAATGCCCCTCCACATATGTTTGATTGTTACTTGCCTAGATCATTGGATAGAATGGGATATACATTTTTCACATAGATAATAATTAATAAATATCTAGATCATCACCAGGCTGCTTACAAAGCTGGAAAGAGTAATTACTAATTTATACTATGACTTTTTTTCTATATAACAAACTGTAATAGGGGATTATACTCTATTTTGGGATTTAAATGTTATCAACTAATCAAATTATTATTATTATTATTAATATCATTATTATATGGATTACTTTCAGTTACTTTTCCCTATAACATCCTCTGTTGAGGATGTGGATATATTTGTGAAATTAAGGACTATACCCAGATTGCTTCTTTTGAAAATTGTCAAGACGATGATTCAAGTTACGGAATAAAGAACTAATTTCTCTCTGTGTGTTCAGTGTATAAAGTAAGAGGCATCAAAGCCACAGGGTCTCTGGTTGCTTAATGTGTTAATCTTTTACCAGATTCACAAGGCTATACCATCAACAACCAGACCCAGTGTTTCTAAGTGGTTTGAGGAAGATAAACTGGCTAATTTTTAGCTGAATCTAACAACCTAGATTTTCGGTTGAAAAATCTAGCAAGTGAAAACTTGACCAGCTAGACTTGGTGCACCTACAGAAGGATTTCCTATCACTAACCGGCTAAGTTGCCTCTAAGAAAAAAACATCATCACCTTTCAAATTAAAAAAGCTATGTTGTCTCTCGTGCACAGCTCATTTCATTCCCTCTCTCCCTTCTTATTATTTGAAAAATGTCTCCGTGGAAGCGAGATTTCTTCCTCACTCCCTGCTTTCCATATAAGGAGAGTGCCGCTAGGTATCCTTCTCCTCTGCTTCCTGCCCAAAGAAAGATAAAGTCTTCCTTCCACTTAGCTCCTTCCAGCACCCACCTTTCCCATGTGCAACCACTGTACCTACCCAGGGAACAGAAAGTCTCCTTTCGTTGGATAAGAGCACTACCTACATCAGAGGAATGGAACATTTACTAGATAAAAATAAAATGTACCTTGGGAATGGTCATCTTTTCTCCTCTCTCTGGGCATTCCTCTGAGTCCGAGCAGGCGTATTTCTCATTAAAGGACCCCAGTTGATTTATCCTAGGCTTGTGGATAGGCTGGAAGGTTAACTGTGTGCTCAGTAGGTTGCTTACTGCCCTCAAGGTCGTGCATACATTCGTGGGCAGTGAGGGATCGGCAAGGAGGTCTGTAATAAGTCCATGAGCTTCTCCCATAACAGCAATATCAACAGCGACACTGGTCCCCAATGACTACAAGAGAAATGATAAGTTAAGAACATAAGACGTACTACACTGGGTCAGAGCAACGATCCATTGAGTCTCCAACAGAGGCTAGGCCAGACCACTAGGAAGCACCCAACAGATCCTAATGGGAAATCCCAGTCATGTTCTTCTCCCAAGACTTTAATGCATGTAGTGACTGACTATCCACTCACTCTGCATCTGCACACCAAGACCAGTTCCTCATAACTTATTCAACTGTACATATAATCAGTTCATTTCCTTTGTAACTGTCTACTATCCATCTTGGTTATGTGTCTTATGTGCCTGAACTGTACTTGCCTTCTTGACTGCTTGTTAACATGTTTATTTGTAATGTACATACATCATATCTATGGTATTTTAATGTTCTAATGTGTTGCTTATTAGGTGTTTCATTGGTATTATGCTGACATCATATCATGTCTGTTATTTGAATGTTTTTTTCATGCTGTTTTTTATGGTATCATTTGTATTCTGTTGACATTTGTCACACTTCTGTTATATGAATGATCCACTGTGCTGTTTTCATACTGTATCAATGCCATTGCTATTACTGGGATTTAATTTACCTTTCTCCAAGTTTACCTCATTTATTGTACTTTATGATAACATTTGATCATTTTACTATTATTATGCTGTTAACGCAGTGTAAATTGTTTATATCAAATTATACTTGTTCAGCATAGCCTTTGGTAAATTTTATTTATTTTATTTATTTGTAGCATTTGTATCTCACATTTTCCCAACAATTTGCAGGCTCAATGTGGTTTACATTTGCCGTAATGGCGGTTGTCATTTCCGGGAAACAGAATTACAAACGGTAATGTGTTAAGTTGCATACATACATAGTAACATACATGTAACATAACATACGTTAACAGATCATGGTATAGATATATATCATGTGCATATATATGTGAAGGAAGAATAAATTATGGTAATACATGAACGTTCCTGAGTACGAAATTGGGTTGTAACATTCTTTAGGTCATCGACTATAGAGAGACCATATTCGACATAGAGATTGAAGTGGTTATGCTTATTCATTAGTGGTAAGGAGGTTGATCAGTCAAGTGATAAGATTTCAATTATGTCTATGTCGTGTAAAGTCTTATTTTTTGGTGTTTAAGATGGGTGTTTATGGTCTGCCTTCTTGAACAGATCTGTTTTCAGTAGCCTTCGGAAGATAGTTAGGTCTTGCGTTATTTTTATGGCCTTCGGTAGTGCGTTCCATAGCTGCGTGCAGATGTATGAGAAACTGGTCGCGTATGTGGATTTATATTTTAGTCCTTTGCAGTTAGGGTACTGGAGATTGAGGAATGTGCGTGCTGATCTCTTTGCATTCCTGGTAGGCAAGTCTATAAGGTCTGACATACAGGTCGGGGCTTCCCCGTGAACCATTTTGTGGACCAGGGTGCAAACTTTGAACGCAATTCATTCTTTTAGTGGGAGCCAGTGTAGTTTCTCTCTTAGGGGTTTGGCGCTTTCGTATTTCGCTTCCCCAAATATGAGCCTGGCTGCTGTATTTTGAGCAGTTTGAAGCTTCTTAATGATTTGTTCTTTACATCCAGCATAAATGGCATTGCAGTAGTCTAGATGGCTTACCACCATTGATTGTACTAGGCTGCGGAATATTTCCCTTGGTAAGAAAGGTTTGATTCTTTTAAGTTTCCACATTGAGTAGAACATTTTTTTTTGCTGTGTGAGATTTCGGTCGATTGTAACTCCCAGAATTTTTAAGCTGTCTGAGAAAGGCAATTGGTTGATTAATGAATAAATAAATAAATAAACAAAACATAGGTAGGTTCCTCACCCCCAGAAACAGAAGATGGAGCAAACTGTTTGGATACACTGTGGCTGGAGCTGTCCTCTAGAAATTTAAATGTGGCTATGTTAGTGAAATTCTATTGTATAATTATGTATGCATTGAAAAAATACTTTATGGAAATTGTTTTACTCTATTAGTCAATTACATATTATGCCTCCTGGCTCTAGTCACTATTTGAAGCAATGAACTGCTGTTTCCTATCAACCTATTCCAGCTCATTCATAATAATTTGTATAGATCTCTGCCGTATCCCCCCCTCAATCATCTTTTCTCCAAGCTGAAAACCTGACTGGCTAGGTGTCCTCCAAGGGCTGGATTGAGAACCCCTGGTTTAATTAGGTGATAAGAGACGCTTCATCCAATGGCATAAATATCAAAAGTGGATGTCATTAGTAAAAGTAAATATGTCCTTGGAAACTGCTGGTACAGAATTATCTCTGCTCTGACTACCTGCAGAACTGGATTTTGTAAATATTTTTCTGCTTCTGTGAACAAACAGGCGACAGCCATGGCCAGAAGGATGCTAGGCTGCGTAGAAAGGGGGCATAACCAGCAGAAGAAAGGAGGTGTTGATGCCCCTCTACAAGTAGTTGGTGAGGCCCCACTTGGAGTATTGTGTTCAGTTTTGGAGGCCGTATCTTGCTAAAGATGTAAAAAGACTGGAAGCAGTGCAAAGAAAAGCTATGAAAATGGTATGGGATTTGCGTTTGCAAACCGTACGAGGAGAGGCTTGCTGACCTGAACATGTATATCTTGGAGGAAAGGAGAAACAGGGGTGATATGATACAGACGTTCAAATATTTGAAAGGTATTAATCCGCAAACAAACCTTTTCTGGAGACGGGAAGGCAGTAGAACTAGAGGACATGAATTGAGGTTGAAGGGGGGCAGACTCAGGACTAATGTCAGGAAGTATTTTTTCACAGAGAGCGTGGTGGACATGTGGAATGCCCTCCTGCAGGAGGTGGTAGAGATGAAAACGGTAATGGAATTCAAACATGTGTGGGATCAACACAAAGGAATCCTGTTTAGAAGGAATGGATCTATGGAATCTTAGCAGACATTGGGTGGCGACACCGGTAATTGGAAACAAAATGGGAGCTGGGCAGACTTCTACGTTCTATGCCCTGATCGTGACTTAATAGATAGGGATGGGCTGGAGTGTAAATTTTAAGGGCCTTCGATGTTAGCTTCAGAACTTAGTACAAGAACAGTGCTGGGCAGACTTCTGCGGTCTGTGCCCTGAGAAAGGCAAGGACAAATCAAACTTGGGTATAAAGTATCACATACCATGTAAAATGAGTTTATCTTGTTGGGCAGACTGGATGGACCGTACAGGTCTTTATCTGCCATCATTTACTATGTTACTATGTTTTATTGGAAGTACCAGGTGGGATTTTGCTTGTTTTGACTTCATGGCCCAGGGTTCCTTAGAAAGAGTGTGATAAAAATGTTATCTTGCCAATTCAGTAGGTTCAGACTCCAGAGAATACTATCCATGGAGGGGTTTCACCCCTGACCAGTGAATGTTTCACTGCATCATCTGCTCAACCAAGACTCCGGTAAGAACCAAGTAACCAGAGCAGAGATTAGAACTCACCCACCTAACATCAGCTGTATAATTTTCTTGTTTGGAGCATCCTTGTTTTGGCTGTGGAACAGGACAGTGAGAAGCAAGAATGTTTCCAGCAAGTCCAGAAGAAAGAATTGATGGTGTTGGTGGGCCGGTGGGGACTCTGCTTTCATCTGCTGATAATTCACTTCCCTGTGTAAAAACCACCTACTCAAATACACTAATTCAACACTGCCATAGCAAACCACATCATACTAGACCAGGGGTCTTCAACCCAGTCCTCAGGACACACCTAGCCAGTCAGGTTTTCAGGATACCTACAATGAATATGCATGAGATAAATTTGCATACCATGGAGGTGGGGCATGCAAATCTATCTCATGGTCTGGATTGAGAACCCCTGCAGTAGACAGAAAAACAAATGCACTGAAAAGTATACTTAGATCTGCTGTGTACATCCAGACGAAGTCACAGGCTAGTAAATTACACAGACGGCTGAGCCTCTCTTCAAGCTTGGTAGCTCTCTGGGACTGGCCCAACATTTCCAGTATGAGGTCTGTGATGCAACTGTTTTGAATTGTCTGGGGTCCCCATTCTCCCTTCCTGCTGTGTCTTCCAGAAAGCTCTTTCACTCATCACCTCCTCTATAGCCTCACCCATCACTTGCAACCCTGCTACACCTTCTGCAGCAGTGAAGAGAAGAGAGAAACTGGAAATATGGAACATGATGAGCAGGGTTTCAAGCAATGGGCTGGGGTATGGAGAGGGGTGGAGATGAAGAGAGAAGCTCTTGGAGGCAGGATAAGAAGTGGAGGGAATAAAAGATTCGATGGGACATGGTGACTGGGGACTTTGTGTTGGGTGAAAAAAAGCAATTACAGAGAAAGCAAAAGCTGGGGTTGAGAAAAGGAGAAAGAAATATATAAGCAAGAAAAAAGCAAGGGAAAAGGGAACCTCACTGAGAGAGAAGGTCTGGGATGTAGTGGACAATGATGAAGAGGAAGAGATGATCACGTTTTGAGAGTGCAACTCCTCTCCGTTCAAGACTGCACTGCCTTCCAATCAAAGAACGTATCAATTTCAAAGCCCAGACTTTAATCCACAAGATAATACATGGAGAATCTCCGAACTATATGATAAATCTGGTCGACCTTCCAGCTAGAAACATGCCTGTATCCTCACGAAAGTACCTCAACCTGCACTACCCCAGTTCTAAAGGTCTCAAATACAAAACTTATTTTGGATCCAATTTCTCCTTCCTGGGCAGCCGTCTATGGAACGCTCTCCCTAGACCTATCCGAGCAATCCATGACCACCTACCATTTAGAAAAGCACTAAAAACCCATCTATTCAAACAAGCCTACACAAAAGACCCAGATTAATCTCTTGAACCCATCTACCTTACATATACTGAAGAGAAAACGACATTGACCCAGACTCTATCTCCCACCTTACCTTCCTCTCTCTATCATCTGTCTCTACCTACCTATCCATCCTATTATTATGCATCCTATTATTATGTTATACTTAATTTCTTACTTTACATAACAAAATTCTGTGTTACCTATTACTATGTAAGCCGCATTGAGCCTGCTTTTAGTGGGAAAGTGCGGGATACAAATATAATAAATAAATAAATAAATGATGAGAGGGAAAGAAGGATGACAGAAATGGAAAAAGATGACCAAGGGATTCCTTTTTTTTTTTGGGGGGGGGGAGGGGGAGATGAGAGAAAGAGGACCAGGGATAGCAGGTGATGGAGGAGACCCTAGACTAGGGTTGGGGTAGGGGAACGCATCCAAGGAGATAATGAGGAAGGGGAAGATGAAGATGAATGGAGGTAAGTGCACAAGAGAGGAAGAGGCAGGGGATGAAGGACAGGGAAAGGAGAACAAGCAGAAACGGGACAAAAGAAGAAACAGAAGTGAAACAGAGAACACTAGAGAGGCAGAAACAAAGAGGCATAGAGAGGGGAGGAGAGATGAGCCAGAAATGCCAAATCACAGAGTATATACATGGACCCCACTTGCTACCCTGCTGGTGTCTCGGTGCTGAGACAATACACATGGGTCTAGGACACCTTACTTGGAAACATGGAACACAGTAGGATCTGCCACTGAATATCCAGACATATCCACAACCTTGTTGACAGATCAAATTTGCTTTCGAGCAAAGAAGCTTTTTCTCACCACAGTAAACACAATTAACTGAAAATTGAACTTACTGTCAAGTGTAAACCCCAAACTCTGGACATAAGGTCTTGATGGAGACTATATAGGGGCTCATTTTCAAAGCACTTAGATTTACAAAGTTCCATAGGTCACTATGCAACTTCAAAAGTCTAAGTGCTTTGAAAATGTGCCTCTTTATAGGATAAGCCCCCCTCCCCCGATTTCTCAGCATTTATTCTAAGCCTATTTGTAATAAGCTGTGCCAGACAGACTTCTGTGTCCTGAAAATGTAATGACTATTAGTACCAATGCTGCTGAAATGTCTAAACTTGCAAACAGTTAGTCTAACACCTCACCCACCAGTGAAACTAACACAGATTCTGCTTCACAGAAAGCCCCTAAAGCCTTGCTAACCAATATGCAAAATATTATGGCCCAATATTACAAAGGATTTTGCTCATAACTCTGGGTTCCTTTTCCTAAAGCTTAGTATACTAAATGTCACCTGACCACAGGCATAAAACAGCATTTAGCGTACACTAAGCTTAAAAAAAAAGAGCCCTTTTGAGAGTTAAGCTTCTAAGTGAGCCTATTTGAAAATTTAATAGGACTGTCTTCATAAATCTACACTCAAATTTTCACTAAACCCTTAAATTTAGAAGTAGGTGGCAACAGGGATAGATTTAGTGTGGGGCAAATGGTTATGAGCTCAATACTAGGCTGATAAATTATAATCATATATCCAGGCAAATGAAGTTTTGGCTGAAAATAGGGTACAAATTTAGGAGCTCAGTTTTTAAAAAAAAAATCAGGCCCTATAATCTTCTAAAAATCCCCACAACTGTAGTAATATTGCCTGCTCAAAAATTTGATATTGGCCAATAACTTGCAACTTTATCCAGATTGAAATTCAAGTTTTTCTCAAGATCGGGCATTTTTCAATTGTAAAGATAAAGAATTCGGGTCAAATGGCACATTCACCAGTGTACAAAGATCTTTCACCATCTCATTTTTTTGTTTTTTAAAGATTTTACAATCTAAGAAGGACAAAGGTCCAACTGACTAGTAGCCAAATGATAAACAAGATAAATATCTTTCCATATCATCTTCTGTTACAGCTGCAAAAGAGGTGGATCTCTTTAGGATACTGTCATTGTGTCAACCCCTACGAGTCAACAAATAGCGAGCAGCCTGTATCTTAGTCTCAAAATGTTTGGTACAATTCTGACTTCTGGATCCTTCAGCTGTTAAGCCCTTAACCAATTCCAAATAATTCAAATGAAGATTATAGCGAGGAACTAATCACCGTTTCTTAGCATAATACTCTTCCTCTTTATACCTCCCTATTGGAATGAATTTTGCATGTGGCAGCCCAGACTCTTGCTGGCTTCACGTCTCCTGGAAATGTAAATATTTGTACTTTGAATTCTAAAATATCGTTAATACTTTCCTTTTACCAGAGGATGCAATCTGCTTACATTGAAAGATAAAATGCTCAATTCAGACACTGATGTATCCGATATGCCAGTCAGTCTATTCAGTCCAACAAAGCCAGTCGCCCCACTCTCCAGTGGACCCTGCACAGCTGTAATTAGTGATGAGTTTTCTCTTCTCTTCCATCCCCATTCTGAGGGGCTCATGGCACTGGTCTCTCTACCAGGCACAGTCGGAACATGCCATGTCAGTTCCTGTGTCACATGGTTGCACAGTGATATTTTGAAAATTTCCAGCAGGGCAAGAGCTGTCAGTAAACAAGGCACCGGGTCTGTTAGAAGAAATCCTGACCATCTGCAAAATGAAGCATTGCATACAGAAAAGAGAAACAGCCCGGATGTATTTGCAGGGCAGCATGTCCTTAGCACCCTGCATCCCGTAACACAGGTTCCATGGCCTGCCAAAACGAGAGACTCTCTCTGCCTCACCTTCTACCCCACAGCTCTACGTCCATCCAGTTATGCTATGAGATAATTAGGAGGCACAGAGACAGGAAATGGGAACCATTATTCGCAGTACACAGACCCAATCAGGCTGTTACACATAACTGTCATTTCCTTGCAGCTCAGACATAAAAGTTAATCTCATACTTGGGATAACTGTCAGCCAGTAAAGCAATACATGGGAAAAGGAGAAGTACTGCAATATTGCTCTTCAAACATAAGTGTACCTTATCTCATATATTTGCAGGTGCTGATAAGGAAGTGACAGGTTTGCCCTCTCCATCCATTCTAGCACAGCGCTCTTCAGCTCATACCTGTCTGCCCTTTCTAGGCATCTCTCTGTGCCACCTTCTGCCATCCCTGCAGAGCCTCTTCCCTACCCCTCCTCCACACATTCCTGCATGGTCCGCCAACTCATGTCTGCATGCTGCCACCTTGCACAGTCCAGTCACATTTCTTCACTTCCCTCCTCCACCCTTCTCTGTATACCTCCTTCCTTCACCCGTTCTTTCAAACCTCCTTCCCTCACCCATAATTCTTGTACACCTCTTTTCACTTCAGCTAAACAACAGCTCTTATGTCACAGTCTCCTTTGTATTAGGCTGTATCACTAGATACATCCAGAAAACATAATAACTTACCCAAGCCCCCCTCCTACTGTCAGCCCCAGGCCTATGCTCTGGGACAGCACCAGCCCTCCTGTCCTTATGCAGCTTCATCTGGATCTAACGCGACCTGCATGTGAGTTTCCTGCGCTTGTGCTTCCGTGTTTCTTCACATTGAACAGGTGCTTCCAAGTAGGCTTTTTATTGGCCGAGGCAAATGCCAAAAGACTAATGCACATGATGTCACAACATTGTCATGTCCTGTCCGGGGTAGGGATGCTGAGCTGGAACGGGACCCTTTTAATATGGCCTCAGGGTGCTGTTCACCTCTACCTCTGCATACCCCTTTCCCCAACCTTGCATGCCCCTGCCCAACCCCATCCTCTATGACAGTGACAGAGCGATAAAGCTGCGACACAGTGGCATGAGAGCAACACTGCCAGGGAGGTTTTATGATATCTGTTTCTAGAAACTAAATGTGCTTTTGTTTGACTAAAGGTCACATTCAGCACATTATGGCCTATAAACTGTGCAGCCACTGGAGGTTTAACTGGGTGAAACTGCATTAAATCACTGCTTAAAACACCTAAGAAGCATACAGAAGCATGCATCATGGATGAAGACACCACAGGGTCCAGTTGCAAGAATACTCCTTTGGCCTTTGACCTGGGGAAGTGTGCCACTTAATGATGCGGGGCTAGTCCACTGTGCCAATGACAAAGGGGGATAAAATGACCCTAACAAGCCATAAAGTACATCTGGATAAGTGTGAAATAAAAGTGATAATTTATTGGCAGATGAAAGCAGCAGTGCACCTTTGTTAGAAATGGATCACTGCGTTTGCGCTGCTTACGAGTGGTAGGTCTCAGATAATGAGAATGACCCCAGTCTTGTTTTATGTTATTTTTCAATCAATATTCAAAGGCAATTATGCCTACTAATTACCCAGATCATGGTGATATTCAATCACTATCTAGAGAAGTTATACATTTAGATTTTGCCTGCTACATAGCAAACTGGATAATTCAGCACATCACCACATGACCTGTGTATTCAATGCTGCCACCTCAGTGGATATTGGCACTCAGTATACAGACCTAATGTTTAACTTAAGCTGGTGACCATGAAGTATAAATACTTGCCCCTACATTTCGAACTGTGCTATCTGTATGGATGTGATTTTTAAGAGCTCTGTAGCCCTCTGCAGATCAGCGTTTTATATAGATGAATGGGAATGTCTCAGGAACCTGGTACAGGCCAGGCAACAGATCCTGCTTTCAGGCAGATGACAGACTAGAACTCAAAGTCCCTTTAACTAAGTTATTTTTCATGTACTATTTAGAGAAGAAGGGGAATGTAATATTTCTAAAGCAGGAAATGTGGTATAAATGATTGCAAACGTTCATCCATGTAGAGAGAACCCACTGGTGCCACATGGTTACATAGGCTCGTATAGATCATTCACTGGGAACTGTGTAAACACTAAGGGGGGAATTCTCTACAGGTCTCCTAAAGTTAGGCACCATGTTAAGTGCAATTCTAGATCAGCATGATTGTCATTCTAGAACATTACATGCAAGCATTCTGTAACCCATGCACATAAGTGCTAGGCATGCCTCGACCCACCCATGCTCCTCCAAGGTCCACACACCCTTGCAGTTGCAAGCTTTGGGGCCTTTGTGTGTTGGGTGGAGGCAATAAATGGAAGTAATGGTCCTTGGGCACCGGAAACTCATGGTACAACAGTGGATAAAAGGAAAGACAACAAAATCAACTTGCATACGGTGCAAAGGCTGGAAAGTGATCAAGCTTGCATTTCTGACTTTTGGGAGATACTCAACTGGTAGTTAGGAAGGTTTGTGCATAATTGCACTTGAAGTAGCAAATTTGTCCTTTGTATCAGAAATTCTCCTTTCATGCATTAATCAAGCTGGACTCCTTTCACTTTTGATGCACTTCTGGTAATGGCATCAAAAACCACTCCCTGACTCACTTACAACTTTACATCACAACATGACTGATGAGGTAGAGTTGACCGACCCTCTATTATTAAGGTTGCATTGGCTGCCTGCTATGGCCAGTATTTGCTTTGTGCTGCTGTCATGCAAGATAAATTCATGGTATGTCCCTACCTTTGATTTGAGATCTATGTTCTTGGATGACAGCAGGTTAAACATCTTCCTTCCTTCCTTCCTTCCTGATTTTAAATTGATAGTGGTAGTAAAGAAGACAGTGAAAGGACAGGAACATTGATTTGGAAGAGCCTTCCAAAAGAGTTGAACAATTTCTTTTCTAGCATTTATTTATTTAAATTTTATATTCCATACTATGAACAGTGTTCTAGGCACATTCCATCATCAACATAATAAATAAATAATTACTTTGTTTTTGTTTTATTGTATTTTGGTTTGTATTTATTATTACATTGAACTTTTGCTGGTAAAGTGCATTATAAATGTTAGATTACATTAACAAATTATACCCATTGGCCAGAGCATTGTACATGGAAAACCCAGACAGACTGGGTAGGTCAACATATATGTTGTCAGCTAAGGATTAGTTATTACGAAAACCCTATCTGTTTTATACTGGAAAGATCTACAAACGTGGATGAAAATCCCCAACTGAAAGAAAGAGGGTCCTCCCCAGCACACTTCCCCTTGATTGCTAGATTAATGCCAGGTTAGAAGTAGCTAAAAGTGCTTAAAACCTACAGATAAACTGAAAATAATTCCCCAGCCCATATGACTGCTGGTGGTGGCTGAAGAAGTACAGGGCTGGGATCCCTAACCTACACATCATCACAGCTACAGCTCGGATTCTAGAACTTCAGTCAGCCACATCATTAGTTGCTTGAGAGGATGGGAGAATGATGGGGGGAGGGGTTAGGATTGGATTTATAAAAAATGTTGTCACCCTTGTTTATGCACTTGGTCATGTGCTGCATCTTCTGTTTGCAGTGTAAGTGACCTTCAAACATAAAGAGGAAAAGACCTGCATTGACAAAGCCCCTGACTGTCTCCTTCCGGCCCTGCACATCTCTGCGGCTATCAGAACACTGCTGCCTGCAGAGATCCAAAGAGGCACAGACTGAACTGCACTTTTTCATCTTCCGTATGTAAATATTCCATTTTTCTTGCTCAAACCTAAAACAAACAAATTCTAGCCAGAGCAGCCCACTGTGTGCCTTAGCATTTAGAGAAGTGGTTCTCAACCCACACAGATTTTCCAGGATATCCAGAATTAATATGCATGAGCTAAATTAGCATGCACAAAGGCAGGGCATGCAAATTACTAGCTATTCATTCTGGATATCTTGAAAACTGGACTAGCTGGATGTGTTCCGAGGACTGAGTTGACAACCCCTGATTTAGACAGCCCTAAAACAATTCACAGACCTAGCAGAAAGCTACGTTCTGTCTACCTTTCCTGTTCACTGATTTTTGCTGGCACATTCTGAGTAATATGAATATGACACTAGCCTCCAGCATTACCCAGAGCAGTGTTCCATAATTCATTGGAAGCAGAACCCACGAAATGCATCGGAAGTTGAACCTTTACAACAGGGACGGGCTCCCGTAAAGCTGCACAGGTCGGAACTGCATGCTAATTTCTCGTACAGTTCAGAAAATTTAGCATGATTTATTCCAAAGCATTTCTTGCTGCTTCTGAAAAACTTCCACCACAAAACATTGTATAGCCAGACCGTTCAGTGAAAGGAAAATTGGCTCACGGATTTTGCTGGGTCTTTATTTCACAAGGTCTGCACTAGAGAAGTGATACCACTGTGATCTGGTAAAAAAAAAAACCTGCATTTTAATAATCAGAGTGAAAGAGATGAGACATACACAGCTCCCATAAACCTGGGGCTTGAAAATCTACTTTGGGACCCAACAGCCACTCTTTGATATGAAGTAGAAGAAACCCAATGAGTGCACTGGGCTAGAGACAGACAAGGGTGAGGGTAGAACCACTGACTGTACCTGATCGGGGAGGGAAATGGTTTTCCTGCGCCGTTTCATGCAATGCAGAGATGGACAGCTGACAATTTCCCAGTTGTGCATCAGCGTCTCCAGACGGGTTATCTAAAAGCTAAGCCGCAGCTCCATTGCTCCATAGTTAATGCTGCTTTGCTTAAACCCTGGGCCTGCCGCCGGCTGCACTTTACCACAGGTCTTCCTTATAAATCTCTTGGTACACAATGAGAGAAAGCACAGGGGGCAGCTTTACCTCAGAGCTCGACACGACAGGGAAATGCTCAGGCTGAAATGAACTGTTGCTTGGCAACAGTGGGGTAAAAGTACAACTCCTGAACAATAGATTCAATTCATGGCTTTTTTTTATTTAAAGTACATTAAAATATAAATTAATACTGAGGATGGTTTCTCACTTAAGAGTAACCCTCTCCGTCATGGCTCAAGGACAGCTCAGTGGTGCAGAGAAATGGAATTCACTTCAGTACATTCTAGGCAGCTTAAACTGTTACTGTAAAAATCTTGTGTCTAAAATTCACCATCTCCACTGAGACCTTCACGCGTCTAGAGCCTCCCAATGGAGAGCCTAGTGGTTAATGCAGTGCACTGTAAAGCAAGGGACACGGTTCAAACCCCCACTATAATGCTTTGGGTTTCTACAGGTACTTGTGACCCAGAGTGGAGGAGTAGGCCCAATGGCTAGTGCAGAAGGCTTTGATCATGGTGATCTGGGTTCAATTCCCACTACAGCTCCTTGTGAATCTGGGCAAGTCACTTAACCCTCCTTTGCCCCGGTCCAAAATAAGTACCTGAATTTATGTAAACCGCTTTGAATATAGTTGCAAAAACCTCAGAAAGGCGGTATATCAAGTCCCATTACCAAGATTCCATGCACAATTTCAAAGAGTAACAACATTCCAGATAGAACCCCAAAGAATAGCAAGATTCTGGAATCCTGAGTGGCAAGATTCCAAGCAGAATCTCAAAGAGTAGCAACATTCCATGTAGAACCCCAAAGAATAGCAAGATTCCGGAATCCCAAAAAGGAAGGAATGGAGGAGTAGCCTAGTGGTTAGTGCAGAAGACTTTGATCCTGGGGAACTGGGTTCCATTCCCACTGCAGCTCCTTGTGACTCTGGGCAAGTCACTTAACCCTCCATTGCTGCAGGTACCAAAACTTAGATTGTTAGCTCTCTAGGGATAGAGAAAGTACCTGTATATAATGTGTATAGCACTGTGTAAGTCTTGTAGCACTACAGAAACGATTAGTAGTAGGATTGGTCACTGCTGGAAACAGCATACTGAGCTAGATGGACCATTGGCTGTTCTTATGTAGATTGTATCAGAATCTCTGAGGGACAGGAAGAGATTGTGCTGTTTGTTGGTATGGATGGAGAGACTGGAGAAGCTTTATAGTCTTTATCCACCATCATTTTCAAACGTTGCAATCGGCATGTCATTTGACTCTGTGCTGGCTCCTATTGGGATATCGGCACTGAATATCCAGAATAACAGGCAGAGCTGCATTATCCTTATAGGGGACAATTATATATGGGAGCTAAAAGTTACACACCAAAATTCTGTGCACCCAGATTCCATTACAGAATAGAGCGCAAGTTGATGTTTGTGTGCCAACATTTAGGTGGTATCACTTACGCCATGTAAAAGGCAGATGTAAATATTAGCGCCCACATGTCCCTGTTCAATTGACTTTTACATTAAGTCTGTGAAAAATCCACTATAAAAAGATTTCATTAGCTCACTGGGAATTCTGAACATTAGATGTAGAAATAAGAGGCTGATTCCAGCTTATTTCACAAGACTTCAGAAATAACCAGAGTAAAGCAAACTAGCAAATAGGTCCTTAGCACACGAGACCCTGAAAATTATCTAAGGAAAAGTAGATCATTATGAGATGAGAACCACTTATATTTTGATTTTTTTTTCATCTGTTTTTTACATTTCTCAAAGAAAAACTTCAGATGACTTTGATCATGTCTTCTATCTTCTAGGTGTATTAAACCAGGTCATGGCTTTACTTTATGAGATCTCCATTCAAGAAACTGTGGGAACCTGTAAAATAAAATAGGCATGGAAACACAAACGCAAACATAGAACACAAACGCAAACACAAAAAAACATAAACACAAATGCAAAGAAAAACACAAACACAAACACAATCACAATTGCAAATGCAAACGCAAACGCAAACATGGAGAGGGTGGTGGATATGTGGAATGCCCTCCCACGGGAGGTGGTGGAGATGAAAGCGGTAATGGAATTCAAACATGCATGGGATAAACATAAAGGAATCCTGTTTAAAAGGAATGGATCCATGGAATTTTCGTGGAGATTGGGTGGCAACACTGGTAATTGGGAATCAAAACCAGTGCTGGGCAGACTTCTACGGTCTGTGCCCTAATCATGAATGAAAATATATGGACAGGTTGGAGTGTAAATTTTAAGGGGCTTTGACATTAGCTTCAGAACTTTAAGTACAAGAACTGTGCTGGACAGACTTCTATGGTCTACGCCCTGATCGTAACTGGATAAGGATGGGCTTGAGTGTAAATTTTAAGGGGCTTCAACGTTAGCTTCAGATCTTTTAGTACAAGAAGAGTGCTGGGTAGACTTCTGCGGTCTGTGCCCTGAGAATGGCAAGGACAAATCAAACTTGGGTATAAAGTATCACATACCATGTAAAATGAGTTTATCTTGTTGGGCAGACTGGATGGACGTACAGGTCTTTATCTGCCGTAATTTACTATGTTACTCTTTGGGGTTCTACATGGAATATTGTTACTAATTGGGATTCTGGAATCTTGTAACTCTTTAGGATTCCAGAATCTTCAGAACTTTTAGTACAAGAACAGTGTTGGGCAGACTTCTACGGTCTGTGCCCTGAGAATGGCAAGGACTAATCAAACTCAGGTATAAAGTATCACATACTATGTAAATGAGTTTATCTTGTTGGGCAGACTGGATGGACTGTACAGGTCTTTATCTGCCATCATTTACTATGTTACTCTTTGGCAGTGGCGTAGGAAGGGGGGGGCGGTCCGCCCCGGGTGCACGCCGCGGGGGGGGGGGGGGGTGTCGGCTCTGCTGGTTCACTGCTTTCTCTGCCCCGGAACAGGTTACTTCCTGTTCTGGGGCAGAGAGAGCAGGGAACCAGCGGAGCCGACGCAGCTCCCAGCGACGTGCACTCGGGGCGGAGCGGCCCTCCCGCCCGCCCTCTTTGGTAAGAATGCGCTCTGTGTGGGGGGGGGGGGTGCGCAGCGGCGAACCGCCCCAGGTGTCAGCCGCCCTCGCTACAGCACTGCTCTTTAGGGTTCTACATGGAATGTTGCTACTAATTGAGATTCCAGAATCTTGTAACTCTTTAGGATTCCTGAATCATCAGAACTTCTAGTACAGGAACAGTGCTGGTCTGTGCCCTGAGAAAGGCAAGCACAAATCAAACTCAGGTATAAAGTATCACATACCATGTAAAAGGAGTTTATCTTGTTGGGCAGACTGGATGGACCGTACAGGTCTTTATGTGCCGTCATTTACTATGTTACTATATTACTGTTGGGCATGCTCAATCGCAACCACAAGGCCTTTCAAAATAGTACACAATGGGTGATGCTGACATGCCTGTTCCCGGTAACCTTTCGGTACTGCATTCACAGCTCTCTCTGAATGATGTCAGCTAAACTGCTCTAATCTGCTGATAAAACATTGATGGTTAAACACTGCAGTCCCAGGAGGGCTGGGCCAGGTGCTGCTTTTCCTGTCACCCCCCTGCACGCTTACAGGACACACTTCTCCATGTGCCTTTCTATGAATCCTCTTCCCCAACCAATTGGTTACACTGTCTAAGACGTCAACCAGGTCAGCAGTCTTCTCCAATGAGCTGTCTCCATCAGCCTGAGATCACGACAATGCAGTCAACTTGGGTGGTTTTGCAAATGAAGCAGTCCAAGTGAAAAGGCACACCAAACTTGCAAAAACATTAAAAGTCACTGAAAACAGAAGAATGGCTTCCTGGCAGGGCTCCATGTTGGGCACAATTTTGTGTAACCAGGTAGTCACACAAAGCAAGACTCAATGTAGGCCCCTTTCTAAGGAGACAGCTGCAAGTGTCTGTTTCTCTGTTGAAAGCAGCATATTACAACTGATATCTGATTTCCACAACTAAAACAGATTGATGCAGTTCCAAGACTAAATGCCTTCAGTTGAACATGTAGACTGTACAGAGAGCCTTTCGTTTACTCAAGGACGACGGAAAGCAAGCTGTTTCTGCTTTTCCTCAGTGGACGGTTACTCAGAGCCTCTCTTGCTGCTCAGCTGCTCTTCTCCAATTCTCTAGCACATCCACTTGAGGAGACAGCCCTGGAGAGGGAAGATGTTATTTTTTTACATCTCTTCAGATGAGGAGGAAAAGAACCTGCTTCCTCTCTTCTGCTGCCAGCTCTGAATGATGTTTCTCCTGCTCTATCACACAAATGCAAATGTAGAACACAAACGCAAGCACAAATGCAAAGAAAAACACAATCACAAATGCAAACGCAAACATGGAGAGGGTGGTGGATATGTGGGATGCCCTCCCGCGGGAGGTGGTGGAGATGAAAACGGTAATGGAATTCAAACATGTTGGCAGAACTCTGTCATACACTGTCCTTATGCGATGGACACTCCATCCTTCATCCTACTTTTGTGGCAGGGATGCAGCTCTTCGCAGAACTGATGCATTTAGAGTAAAGTGTTAGGCACTCAGTAATACATGGAAATTATAAGAAGAACACAGAGGCTGGCGACCCGTTACAGACTAGGAATTATTGAGTTGTGAGCTTTCTGGGACGAGAGAACAATCTGTTGGATGAAACATTTCAAGGATTACAGGTAAATTAGTGTTTCTGTTGAGGAGTTATTGAAAAAGGGATGCTTGTTACTGAAGTTAAATATAAAAGTGTTATTAAACTGATAACTGGGGTGAGTAAAGCAGAGATTAAAAGAGGGAGTAGGAGAGCAAGGAGGAGAATGAAATGGAGAGGGAGTGATCCTGTAAGTAAACTACTCAGAGGAAATGGACTAACCATCATAAGAACATAAGAATAGCCATACTTGGTCAGACCAATGGTCCATCTAGCACAGTATCCTGCTTCCAATAGTGGCCAAGCCAGGTCACAAGGACCTGGCAGAAACCCAAAGAGTAGCAACATTCCAGAATCCCAAAGAGTAACAAGCTTCCGGAATCCCAAAGAGTAGCAACATTCCGGAATCCCAAAGAGTAAAAGATTCCAGAATCCCAAAGAGTAGCAACATTCCATGCCACCAATCCCGAGGCAAACAGTGGCTAACCCTTTGTCCATCTGCCCCATCCACAAGCCATGCCACAGCAGCAGCCATCAGATACACATAATGAGAGAACTTTAAATATGGAAAATTAAACTCCTCCCCTTTACTTTTGATGAATTTTAGTTTCTTCTAAGCAATTCTTGGTGTTTACTTTTCCACAAAATCTAAAAGTTTCCTTTCTAATATTTTATAAAAGGAATCAGGATACAGAAGAGGAATTAGACTCAAAATATAATTATCTTAGGCGCAAGTACCATCTTGATAGCATCTAGATGCCCCCACCAGGACAGGTATAAAGGTGACCACTTCAAAAGAATGTCATCAATTAACTGCAACATCACCTCTTTATTAGATTCTAAAGAATGCTCCACAGAATTACCATACCACACCCCCAAATATTTCAACTTATCAGGAACCCACACAAGAGAAGGCACACAGATGCTAACTATGGACTTGCACCAGACTTTCCCCAGTTAATCTTTTAAGCAGATATCCCAGGAAATTTGTCAGTCAAGGCAAGCAAAGTAGTCAAGGATTGCATACACATATAAAGCAACAAGTCATCTGTAACTTTCTCCCTGACAGTTCAACCCTACAACTTATCAACCACTCTAATAATCCATTCCTTCTGCACAGGATTCCTTTATGCGTGGGATAAGCATAAAGGAATCCTGTGCAGAAGGAATGGATCCTCAGGAGCTTAGTCGAGATCGGGAGGCGGGGCTGGTGGTTGGGAGGTGGGGATAGTGCTGGGCAGACTTATACGATCTGTGCCGGGGCTGGTGGTTGGGAGGCGGGGATAGTGCTGGGCAGACTAATATGGTCTGTGCCAGAGCCGGTGGTGGGAGGCGGGGATAGTGCTGGGCAGACTTATATGGTCTGTGCCAGAGCCGGTGGTAGGAGGTGGGGATAGTGCTGGGCAGACTTATAAGGTATGTGCCAGAGCCGGTGGTTGGGAGGCGGGGCTGGTGGTTGGGAGGCAGGGATAATACTGGGCAGACTTATACGGTCTGTGCCAGAGCCGGTGGTTGGGAAGTGGGGCTGGTGTTTGGAAGGCGGGGATAGTGCTGGGCAGACTTATACGGTCTGTGCCCTGAAGAGCACAGGTCCAAATCAAAGTAGGGTATACACAAAAAGTAGCACATATGAGTTGTCTTGTTGGGCAGACTGGATGGACCGTGCAGGTCTTTTTATGCTGTCATCTACTATGTTACAATGAGGCATATTTTCAAAGCACTTAACCTTCCAAAGTTCCATAGGTTTCAATGGAACTTTGGAAGGCTAAGTGGTTTGAAAATATGCATCTATGTTACTATAACAAGAGGCTTTAAAGCCAGACAGTGGCGTAGGAAGGGGGGGGCGGTCCGCCCCGGGTGCACGCGCTCGGGGGGTGCTGGCCCCGCTGGTTCCCTGCTCTTTCTGCCCCGGAACAGGTTACTTCCTGTTCCGGGGCAGAGAGAGCAGGGAACCAGCGGGGCCTACGGAGCTCCGAGTGACATGCACTCGGGGCGGATCGGCCCTCCCGCAGGTAAGAATGCGGTCTGGGGGGGGGGTGCACCGTGCTGCACCCGGGGGGGGGGGGGGGTGCGCAGCGGCGACCCGCCCCAGGTGCCATTAGCCCTCGCTACGGCACTGAAGCCAGATTAAACATGGGAGAAAGTGGGCAATCCTATAGTTTTACAGTTGCTGACAGCTGAGGGCAAAATTCAGCCTAGATATTCAATGCCAGCCCACCTCTGGGCACTGGGTCAGCTGCCAGTCCACAGTTATTGCCGGCTGATTTCAGTACTGGCACCTGCGTACCTAAGTGTGTAAAGATAGGAAAGCCTTTTGTGCAGTCCAATCTGCTTGCTTAGCTCTGCGGATGTCCACATAACTGCTGGCGCCTTCCTGACACTGCCCACACAGACTGCCCTGGAATTAAGCGGGCAGTGCCATGGTGGTCAGAGCAGAGATTTAGAAGCACTGCCTGGTAAATATCAGTGGCTGGGATGCTGAGCATGGTTTAAGTGAGTTGCAGCCTCTCCTGCCTGCTTAAACTAGACTGAACATCACCCCCTTAAAGAACAGCAAGAGATATCCAATATGAAGCACCGAGGCAGAATTCTGCACTACAGATTCTCACCCTACGCCTGTCGCAGCCTTCTTACTGCCAAACTGCTACCGTCTAAAGCCTCTGCTTGGCCAAGAGAGGGCAGCAAGCACCAATTCATGAGAACTCGTCTCCAAAGCACAGGATACTTACTGCCTTTCTCATCCACTTTGCAAACCTTGCTCTTTCTCTTATTAAATGGAACAATCAGATGGAGCAGCCCTCAATTCTCACAGAGGCCAACTCAGAACAGCTCACCAGTGAGAGTAAAAGTAGAACAGTGCTAGGTGGACACAAGAAGAAGTTCTCACCCAGTACACTAGCTCTTTAATGCATATTAAGAGAGAATCCAGATGTGTAGCTCTGGGTTAACTCACGTTTTCAACATGTTTAATAAATAAGCATTTAGCTAATAACATACCCTCACTTCCGCATAAACCCAGCTTTTCAAAGAGCAAACACACAGATATACAATTCACCTATTCAGACCTTAGAGAAGGTCGACTCCTGGAATGTAGGTGTTCATTCCCTGTATGAGGATTTAGCTTCAAAAAAGTGATTAAATCTAATTTTAGGAATTTTTCTTCAGCTTGGTTTACTGAGCAGTTTTGAGTTCTTAAAGGAGCAGTGAGAAAAGCCGAGAGAGTTTGGTGTAAAGTCTTCCTGTACACCGCTTTGAGTGAATGCCTTCAAAAAGGCGGTAAATAAATCCTAATTAATAAATAATAATAATCAATAAATAGTAGACGTGTTGATGAATATAAACTGGGGATTTTTGACGCTAAGAAGATCTATTTCTCTGGAGTATTGTTAAAAGCACCTAATAGGTCTAGGACTATTTTGCATTGATTAAACATCTGATCACTGAGCGCCCGTCTGTGCGACTAAATTTAGTTGTGGGCAGTTATGCCAAGTAAAATTCGGTGTAAATGCTGATGCATAAATTACTACTACTTGTCATTTCTACAGCGCAACTGGACATACGCAGCGCTGTACACTGGACATGAACAGACAGTCCCTGCTCATCAGAGCTTACAATCTAATTAAGACAAACAGGACAATAAGTGTCAATAATTGCTTGTTAATTAGCCAGTTATTGGCACTGATTGGCTTGTTCACTAATTAAGTTGTATGCACAAATCCAGAATACGACCAGATTTGCGTGTGTAATCCAGGGGATTATGTCTATTTTTCTCTCTTTGCATTGGCTCCCACTTGAGAAATGCTGTTTTAAAAAAATTATTAGTATTAGTGTTTACATTTATGCTCTGATTTGTCCTTTGCACTCACAGAGTGAGAGGCGTTGTTCTCTTCTCTGTTAGAACTTTGAGGTTTGAATGATTCCTATGTCTTGTACATCGATTGATGATTTTAATGGAGTTTCAAAGAGTTGTAAAAACTTTTTTTTTTTGTTTTTCTGATTTTCTTAGAGGATTGGCTTATGGTTTGTTCTGACTTTTCAGATGATTATGGCAGGGGCGTAGCCAGACACCTAATTTTGGGTGGGCCTGGGCCCAAGATGGGTGGGCAGAAGAACTCCACCTTGTCCCACAAATGATTTGGTCTCTCCCTCTCTAGCCTGCATCCCATTTGGTCTCTCAAACACCTCCTCCCCCGTATACCTTTTAAATAGCAGATTTTCACTTTCAGCGAGAAGCAAATAATACACACTGCTCATGCTGGCCCCACAGCCTTCCCTCCGATGCAACTTCCTGTTTCCGCATAGGCGGGAATACATCAGAGGGAAGGCTGTGGGGCAGTGTGAGCAGTATGTAACAGTCGCTGCTCGCTGCAGGCAAAGATCTGCTATTTACAAGGTATGCAAAAGGAACAGTTGATGGGAGTTTTCGGCTGATGGGGCTTGGGGATCTCTGCCAGCCACACCATAGGTGTGCTGCTACTGGTTGGGCCTGAGCCCAAAGTGGGTGGGCCTGGGCCCACCCAGGACCACCCTTGGCTACGCCACTGGATTATGGTCCCATTGGTTTTATCTTTAGATAAGATTTATGCTCCATATTGAATTACGTTCATTTATTATTGTATTATTGTTATTACATTTGCATTGTATAACCTATTATGGTCATTACTGGGAGAACAGGCTAAATATATTATTTATTTATTATTTATTTATTATTTATTTGTTACTTATATCCCACATTTTCCCACACATGCAGGCGCAATGTGGCTTACAGAGAATTACATAAGAGTACAAACTTAACAGCTTAGGCAAGCATAAAGAAGTAAACATGGGGGAAGAAACTAACAAAGTGAACTAAGTAGGGTAAGGGACAAGGGATGTTTTAATCAACATGGTAAATTGAGGGATAAGTCTTAGCAAAGAGGAATGTCTTTAACAACTTCTTAAAAAGGGCATGGTCCACTTGAGTTTTAAGGTGGCGAGGTAACGTGTTCCAGTATTTGGGACTCCAGTAACGGAAAGACGAGGCGAAGATTTTCTTATACTTGACTCCCTTACAATTCGGGAAATGGAGGTGAAGATAGGACCGAGCAGCAGGGTTGGCATTTCTAGGCGGAAGGTCAATCAAGGGGAACATGTATTCCGGGGCACCCCATAGATGATTTTATGTGTTAGGGAGCAGATCTTAAAAGCAATGCGCTCCTGTACAGGTAGCCAATGAAGTTTAAAGCGTAGGGGGTCAGCGTGTGCAAAACGCCGCTCGTTTAGGATGAGCCTCGCCGCGGTGTTCTGAGCCGTTTGGAAAGTTTTCAGTAAGGAGGCCTGGCAACCCACATAATACCACTACAATAGTCCAGGTGGGATAGGACAAGCCAGTGGACAAGGGTACGGAACAAGTCTCTGGGAAGGAGGTATCTGATACGTCGAAGCCTCCACATGGCCTGGAACATTTTTTTGGAGACCAAGTGTACATGATCAACCAGCTGGAGATGTGAATCCAGGTGCACTCCCAAAAGTCTCAGGCTGTTGTCAATCGGGAGGGCAGAGCCCAGAACTGGAAGCATTGTGTCTGTTACATGTGCGTGCTTGGACGAGAGGATGAGACAATGAGTTTTTTCCCTGTTTAGCCTGAAGCGAAACACCCTGGCCCATTGTTCTAAAGTGGAGAAGCAGGCATCTATGAGGTTAGCAACTTCTGATACTGTGGATTGAAAAGGGATGTAGACTGTAATATCATCCGCATAGATGAAAGGGTTGAGGTCCAGATTTGCAAGTGCTGTGGCTAGAGGCATCATCATTATATTGAATAGGGTAGGTGAGAGGGGAGAGCCCTGAGGGACCCCACAAGAAGCATTCCACGGTTCAGAGGTGTGGAATTCACCATGACCTGATAGGACCTTGAGGTCAAGAAACCCTTGAACCAATGCAAAACTGGTCCTCCTATACCAAAAGTATCCAGTAGATGGAGCAGGAGTTCATGATCCACCATGTCAAAAGCACTAGACATGTCAAATTGTAGCAGGAGAATCTTTCGTCCAACAGATAGTTCTTGTCGAAAGTTGGATAAGAGGGTAACCAGGACAGTCTCCGTGCTGTAATGAGCTCGAAAACCTGATTGCGAATGATGGAGGATATCAAAATTAGTTAGAAATTCGTTGAGCTGAACATTGACCAGGCTCTCCATCAGCTTGATAACTAGAGGTATCGAAGCCACTGGGCGATAGTTAGAGATGACATCTGGCTTGATCTTTGAATTTTTTGGGATTGGAGTGAGAAGGATGTTTCCATGACCTGGCGGGAAAAATCCTGCGCTTAACATATTGTTAAGGTAACGTCAGTTCTTCAATGTAACAATTTGGTGCGACTTTTAGGAGATGAGTCGGACATACATCTAATTTGCAGCATTTATTTATGAATTTACGTAGAGCAGCAGTCACGTTATCGGGTAACAGACGATTGAATTTGGTCCAAAAGCGGTCAGCGGGGCAAGCACCCGAAGGCACGTCCAAGGATGCCAGAAAGTCATCCACGTCAGAGAGACAGCTGACGGTTGAAGACCGCAGGGTAAGAATTTTTTCCTTGAAGTAAGATCCAAGTTGTGTAGCTGAGGGAGGATCAACACTGGAGCGTTCTAGCTTGCGAGTATCTAGAAAGGTGTTTAGTAGTTGATATATCTGTCGGATGTCCCGGCCAGCCACCTGCATCTTAGAT
Source organism: Microcaecilia unicolor (assembly GCF_901765095.1). Taxonomy (NCBI): domain Eukaryota; kingdom Metazoa; phylum Chordata; class Amphibia; order Gymnophiona; family Siphonopidae; genus Microcaecilia; species Microcaecilia unicolor. The sequence continues at coordinate 27,121 of NW_021963332.1, read as the reverse complement.
GAAAAGTAGGTGCGCTTTGCAAATCGGATGGCATGTTTATATTTGCGGTGACTACTTTTCCAGGCCTCCCGAGCCTGATCAGATTTACCTTTTCGCCAGGTTCTTTCCATACGTCGTACCTCACGTTTCAAAGCTCTCAGGTCTATTGAGAACCAGGGTGATAATCTACGAATGTGCGAGGATTTGTGACGCAGGGGTGCAATTGTATTCAGCACTGCGTTACAAGTGTGGTCCCAGTCAGTGAGATAAGTGGGCGAGGATGGTTGCAGATCCGAGCCATGACTATAAAGAGACCTCCAGAACAAGCTGGGGTCAATGACCCCTCTGGTGTAATGTTGGTGAGAATGACGAGGCCGGAGGGGGCCTGAGGTTTGCCAGCGTAGTGTGAACTGTAATTTAAAGTGATCCGACCAAGCCGTTTCCAGCCAGCTAATATCATGAACAGAAAAGTTCTGATCGTCTAAAAATTTAAATGAGAGGAGGTCAAGTGAGTGACCCTTACAGTGAGTTGGACCAGAGATAGGACATTCGAGGTCACAAAGGTGGAGAAAATCCAGGAATTGGGATACTTCTGGGGATGTGGGATTATCCAAATGAAGGTTGAGATCACCCAAGAAAAGTATATTCGAGTTGTTCATGCAGATATTAGAGATGAAATCCAGAAGCGCAGAATGACTGCTTGACCAGGTAACTGGTGGCCTGTAAAACAGCACACAGGCCAGCTGGCCATGAAGGGAGGGATGATGAACCTTGACAGCAGCAACTTCCAGCGACGAGGAGATCAAAACCGAACTTGCATCTACTATGAGGTGAGAGCGGTAAATGAGCGCCAACCTGCCCCCTCGCTTGTCTAATCTGTCCCAGTGGATGATCTTGTAGCCTGCTGGGCAGAGATCCAGCACAATGGGGTCTTTAGGTGTTCTTATCCAGGTTTTATGAATAATAAATAAATAAATAAATAAATAAATAAATACAATTATGTGCTTTTAAACTGTGTATGTTAATACTTGTCTGAGCGGAGGAGTGGTTAGAGCAGCAGGCTGTGAATGAGAGACCAGAGACTGAATCTCACTGACACTCCTTCTGACCTTCACCAAGTCACTTAATCCTCCATTACCTCAGGTATAAACTTAGATTGTGAGACCTCAGGGACAGGGAAACATCTAAGTACCTGACTATAACTTGCCTTGAACTGCTACCACTGGAAAGGTGTGACCTAAATAGCAAATTCTAAATGATACACACACATATATATATATATATATATATTTTTTTTTTAAAGAAATGTTCAAGTGACTCCTTTGTGTGGATAGCTTCCATTCCCTTCTTCGCTTACTGGATTCTTTAATGTTGATGTAGCAGTTGTTGTACTAGAATAGATTCAAGGCGTTTCCAATAGTCCTCTCTGTGACCAGGTATGTTCATACAGAAACAAACTTCTAGGGTAACCACTGCCCTCTCACACCCGGACCGTGCAAATGAATTCAGCTTAGTACAGGTGGTGGGGCTTCCAATATACCAGACTACCAAAATGCCCTTCCTTATGCAGCAAAAAACTATATGGCTTAACTTACTCCTATTATACTGTAGGCTACTAAAAAATGTATGGATTGAGGAGAAAGTCGCTAAGCATACTTGCAGTTAACAACAAGGTGGAGTCTCATATCTTTTTGCACGGATATTCATATCACTCCCCTGGTGACTCTATCAACATGCATAGTTTTAATCATCGACTAAAACCACCTCCACCCTAATGTTGTAATTGCAAAATGAACTTATATTGCCACACTAACATGTGCAAATGTCGAGACATGTTTCAGCTAAATGGTGTGGGTTCCCCCAGAAGAAGCATAGCGAAACAGGCACTGTCGGGGCTTCTACACATGCCAGTCTGAATGATGGAGTTTATATGCTCCTTAAGCTAAGTGTCTTTTGTTATATATTTATGCACATTTGCACATGTTAGTGTGGCAATATAAGTTACATTTTGCAATTACAACATTAGGGTGGAGGTGGTTTTAGTCGATGATTAAAACTATGCATGTTGATAGAGTCACCAGGGGAGTGATATGAATATCCGTGCAAAAAGATATGAGACTCCACCTTGTTGTTAACTGCAAGTATTCTTAGCGACTTTCTCCTCAATCCATACATTTTTTAGCTTCCTTATGCAGCAGCAGGAAGAACATTCTGGACCACTGTTCCAGAAAGGTGCCAATCAACTCCGAATAAGGGGAAGTCTATTCTAACAAAGTGGCCCAATGGCATTGACGCTTAAGCTAGGAGGGGAGTATAAAACTGGGAGTTAAGAGATGAGCCTTGTCCCTTCCTTCCTGGAGGTTGTCCAGTAAGGAGCATGTAGAATAGCAGTGGGTGTAAGGAGTCTAAGGAGCTAAGGGAGAAGGACAAAGCACAAGGGTTTTCAGTCTGGTGTATAAAAAAAAGAGAGGTATGTTCCCATACTGAATGAAATGATCAGGGAGTGCCATGAAGGGAAAAGAGCTAAAGAGTGAAGCTGCTGCCACAAACAGTCCCTGTTGGGGAAGGGGATTTGGAACCTTGAAGCAGTGAAACTGGTGAGTGCTTCTGCCTTAAAGTAACAGGGAAGACCAACTCACCCAGAACCCTATCCACTAATCTGTACCAAACAAGGGAGATCTAAGCACTGGGGAACAGAGTGTGGAGGAGTGGCCTAGTGGTAAGAGCACCGGTCTTGCAATCCAGAGGTGGCTGGTTCAAATCCCACTGCTGCTCCTTGTGATCTTGGACAAGTCACTTAACCCTCCATTGCCTCAGGTACAAACGTAGATTGTGAGCCCTCCTGGGACAGAGAAATATCCAGTGTACCTAGTAGAGTGGAGGAGTGACCTAGTGGCTAGAGCACCAGTCTTGCAATCCAGAGGTGGCTGGTTCAAATCCCACTGCTGCTCCTTGTGATCTTGGACAAGTCACTTAACCCTCCATTGCCTCAGGTACAAACTTAGATTGTGAGCCCTCCTGGGACAGAGAAATATCCAGAGTACCTGAATGTAACTCACCTTGAGCTGCTACTGAAAAGGTGTGAGCAAAATCTAAATAAATAAATAAGGAGAGCTAAAATGATCACCAGAGGGCTAAGAGTACAGGACAACTGTTGTCAGACAGAGAAAGATAACACAGGGTTTAATCTTTGCTCCAAAGACATACATCAACTGAGAATGAAGGGCTACAGAATAGCAATGAGGAGGAAGGCGGCACCAAAAGAAGACGCATTTTAAACTCGCCAGTCTGTGAGTCATGTTGGAGATTGAGGCGAAAGACGCTGTATGTGTGACAGAACCTGCCAGAGAATGAGTGCATGAAATGTAGCAAATGAAGGAGGAATGATGTTTATGGAATGAAACGTACAAACAAATTAGTCCTAGAAACGGTTTCATTGGTATATCAGGGTTAGGGTAGGGCAAAGTGGTTTAGGGTGAGTACAGCATTTCAAGAAGAAAATAGCCTGCACCTTTACAGCACAAGACGCATGAGCTGAGGTTTAAAAACGGGACTGGTAGCATTTTCTTATCTCCAGAACTGTGGATGAGCGTGTATAAATATTTGAAATGAATAAAAAAATATATATATATGAAAACAGAAGTAGAGTTTCTCATTCCTAGACAGCAAACTTACATGAGCTTCCATCAACCTTGCAATCCTAGAAGTGACAAGCTCTGTATCCTTGTGTCCATCCTGTGAACCTCCTAATGTTAATCGGCTTGTTAAAAATTCAGTACATCTCCTCCCTGCTGACAAAATAATTTTGATATATTTTGGGGGGAAGTTTGGGTTTTCCATGATTTTTGTAAAATATTTTTGGTTTCACAGTTCCAATTCATGCATGGAAAATGATTGTACACATGTTAATTTGTAGGTTAATGTACATTAAATTAATTTTATTTATTTATTTATTGCATTTGTATCCCACATTATCCCACCTCTTTGCAGGCTCAATGTGGCTTACAATACATCATGGGTACTGGAAATAGGAGTGCATATACATTAGGTTTACAGAAGATTTGTGTTACATGGTGGTGAATTATATAATGGTGTTAAAGCAAAAGACATTATAAGACAGTGCTAGAAGTTCAAAAGATTATACAGTTACACATGTTGATCTTTGTGATATATCTTGTCGAAGAGATAGGTTTTTAATAGTTTGCGGAAATTGGTCAGTTCATAAACCGTTTTCAAGTTGCGTGGCAGCGCATTCCAGAGCTGCGTGCTCGTAAAGGAAAAGGTAGATGCAGGCATTGATTTGTATTTCAAACCCTTACATTTGGGAGGATGAAGAATGAGGGGTGTACGAGAAGATTTTTTTGCGTTCCTGAGTGGTAGTTCTATTAGATCTGACATGTAGGCTGGGGCGTTACCATTTTGCATACTCTAACATTAAATCAACTTAAGAAAGAGGATGGGATTTGATATACTGCCTTTCTGTGGTTATAATCAAAGTGGTTTACATAGTATACGCAGGCGCTTCTTTTTGTGACTGGGGCAATGAAGGGTTAAGTGAATTGCCCAGAGTTACAAGGTGCTGTAGTGGGAATTGAACCCAGTTCCTGCTGGCTCTCAGGCTGCCGCACTAACCGATAGGCATATTCCTCCTTCCTCCCTATCCACAGAAGTTCTGAAACCTTAGTGTACATGACTCATCGAGATCCGATGACTAAACCTTGCTCAGCCTCACAGTCATGGAAAACCACCATATTAACTGACCTGTGAGCCTTTGAATCCTCGTCTCTGGTCCCACTCAGAATGCTGAAAGGATAAAGAAAGAGAAAGATATGAGAATTTATTCTGATAACAGGCGTTATAAGTACTCATCATGAGTAGCTGGATTTGTTTTGTGAAAGGATTAATGGGGGAGCCCATCATACTGAGACAGAGGATGAGGAAGGTGAGTGATGCACAATAGTGAGACAGACACAGCAATGAGTGTGTGCATTCACCACACTGACTCACTAATCACTGCTAGTCTGCTTTTCTTCAGTTCGCGCTCCATTAATACGCTGTGCTTCCCCTTTAATTGACTGCATCAAAAAAGGTTAATTAGTAATGCTTGCGTAGTACAAAAGATGAAAATTAATCATCTGGAACACCATAATTTTAACAATATTAATGTCTGTCAGAGTGGTAAGAACGCAACTGTAGCTACACGAGAACCAGGTGAGAGAGAGAACAAGTATTCGAGAAGGTCGTTATGATTATCAAGAAATCCAGTTCAAAGATAGGTAACCAGGACAGTGTAATTATGCAGTGACATCAGTTCCACTCAGGGTTGCAAATGTCTTCTGAAATAAATAGGTCTTCACTGCCCACCACAATTTGAGATAGGATAGTTTGAAATGGATGGAGGCTAAAAGTATGTGATGCAATAAACAGTGCTGGTCCTTGCATTTCATACAAAGTGGATATGCAAATGACAGTTGTTGAGGAACTATAATGGTCAGGGGTCCGTAGGTGACAACAGAGGAGGAAAGATAAGGAGGAGTGCCAGTTTGGGAGTGTAAGAATCTTACATTGGGCATGAAAAGAAACGGGTAACCGCAGGGCCCTTGAGAGACACAGCCAGGCACAGGACAAACAAAAGCCCTGGCCCTCTGGTTCCTGCCTATGCGGAAATAGGAAATTGTGTCACAGGGAAGGCTGTGCGGCTGGTGTGAGCAGTGTGTATCAGTGTCTGGCTGATAGTACTTGCTGCTGGCAAAGAACTGCTGTTTTAAAAGGTAGAGGGGGCCTTGAGTTTTACAAAAACCAGAGCTGTGGGCAGCGGCAGGCCCCTCGGAGAGCTAAGAAGTACGGCTGATAAAAAAAGTGAACTAGGACTCCCAAGCTGCAACAGTGTTCTCAAGATTAAGTACCAGATGGCTTTTGGAGATTCAAAAAGAGATTTTGTCCAGTGCGAAGTTTAACCGAGTAAGATCAAGGAGAAGAGAATCGGTGTAGCAGACCAGGAGGATATTGTCAACATAGTAGAAAGCAGTAATACCAGGTCTTATAAGAGCGTTATTAGTGGGCTGACAAAGATATTCAACAGAAGTGGTGCGAGTTCTGCCACATGAGATCAAACCTTGATGAGAGTGGAAGGAGGAAAAGTGCGATGAACATGGGCGGATAAGCACATGGGTGGAACCTCTCTGCTGGACAGTCTTTTGTTGACCATCAGCAGTTCATAGTGATGCAAAGAAATTCAGGTTGATGGGATGGGATCCACTAGGCAGGTAGTGGTGCAGGTGCACTCTGGGTACCGATATGCAGCGACAGTATGTGTAACTTACTGTATTCTGCAAGTTGTGTGTGTAAGTGCACCTCTGCCCCTCGCATGCTCCGTCCCTTTGCAGCCTGTGTCACTCCTAAGAGGTTAGTTACTTCTTCATTAAAGGGTTAGTTGAAGAGCCAAGCTTTCACCTGCTTCCTGAAGTAGAGGTAGTCTTGTGTTAAGTGGAGTCCTTCAGGCAATGCATTCCAGAGTGTGGGGGCTACTCCGGAGAAGGCTCCTTTGTGGGTATCACATATGTAATGTCTTTTGGAGAGGGTGTGGTTAGGTTAGTTGAAAGCAGTCACTGCAATAGCTAAGCTGAGTTGGGAGTGAAATATAGAAGGAAGAAACTCTTGGTTGTTGTTAATGAGGCTCATGGTGCTGAAATGAATACAGGTGACTTCCATCTAATCTAAGTTTGAAGCTAGAAGCCCAAAGAAGCAGGACCCACCCTTCTTTTACTGTATTCTCCTAAATAGTGGGCCTGAGGCCTGTTCCTCTCCAGAGGTGGTAGCAGCATTACGCTCTCCCCTCCTTGTAAGCTGTGCAGTCCTTCCAGGGATGTGCACAGGGCAAAAAGTTTTGATTTGTTTAGTCATTTTCTCTGATTTTCAGATTATTTTTCATGTTACACATTCATTTCAACATTAAAAAGTTTTAATATACTTTAAAAAATTAATACTTGCTATTCTAGTTAAGCGAGTGGTAATTTGTAGGTCAACATGCATTAAATTAATTCAGTGCACACTTCATTTTTTAAGGCACGTTAAGGAATAGACATCCCTAGCCACCTTTTCCATTGGTTTTTGGATTTAAACAAATATGGGCTACAATTAATTAATGCTACTTTACTGTTAACCCCAGTTATTAGAAACTAGGTCTCACTGTGTAAAATGGGACCCGTGTTAAAATAGCATGAGTTAGTGGTAAAATAACCCAACTTAACAGTAGCCCATGTTGATAACTTCCCCCCTTAATGTGAAGAGTTTCAGTCTCTGGTAACCAGAGCTGATATTGTGATGTCATAATGTCTCTTTCCACCAATGAGCCAATCTCATCAGTGATGTCACAATGGCTTCATTGCCCTATACTTGGCTCAGCTCTGATATTGTGATGTCATAATGTCTCTTTCCACCAATGAGCCAACCTCCTCAGTGATGTCACAATGGCTAGATAGTCCTATACTTGGCTCATTTTTTATTACATAGAGCAGTGATTTCCATTTCTATAGACATTTCTTTTTTCTTTAATTAAGAGGGGAAGTTATCAATGTGGGCTACTGTTAAGACGTGTTATTTTACCGATAACCCCAGTTATTAATAACTAGGTCTCAAACACTTATTAACGGTAGTCCCTTTTAATAATTACGCCCTAATTCTGAATCACTGTCCTGTCAAATTCACAGAGATGTTGAGAGAAAAATGTACAAACTATGATACAACACCTTTCAATGCAGGTAGAGAAGCCAGCTGAGAAGGAAGGAAAAGGGTTAAATTCTTTCTTCACGGTGCAGGTTATACTAATGAGACCATAACTCAATTCGTGATGAGTGCTGAGCTCACCTGGTTAATAAGTCTGTGCACTGTTTTATCAGACTTTCATATTCATGTCTTGGGTTTTCCCACAACTTTAATAGGGTTGTATTCGGGGTACTGAAAGAGTAATTATGAATGCGTAAATGATTGTGAGATGGATTTTGTGATTTTAGGCAGGCCTGGTTATATTTCATACATATTTACATATCCTGCGTGGAACCACAACCGATTGCAGAAAAATCAGGCACTGTTCCAGTTCGGGGCTGTGTGTGTACATTCTCTTGGCAGCTTGTACCTATCTCATTTGCCAGCACAGTGAAGTCTGTAGTCCATCTGCATATGCTGGTTTCACTATGTATCAAGCTCTGTTATAGCAATTTCTATGTGTCCTTTTCTCTTTTAGAAAACTGAAGAGGAAGGAGCTCCACACTCCCAGGCAGACACAGCAGACAGCTGAGATAGGGATACATTTTACAAAAGTAAAAATGTAATTTGAAGTTAGGGAAGCAAAGCTGAACTTTCTGGCCATTTTTTTTACATAATGCAATGTTAGGTTCTAGGCATAGGGAAACTTTGCAAAGGGAAACCTTGTAAGTTCCTCCTTCTTCATCCTGTGTGTCCCCAGCAGTGTCTGTGCTGCAGGAGGGAAGGCTTCCAGGCTCCAGGGCCCACACAATCCCTTCAGAAACACACAGAGCGGTACAACTGGACAGAAATTTGCTGAGCAGCAGGAAAGCCAGGACTTATTCACTATTTCAGTTTTATTTAGATGAAAAAGTAGATTCAAATGTTTATAAATGCAGACAACACTGCCAAACGTGTGATTTTTCTGCAATATTAACCTATAATTTAAACTAGGTTATCTGTCACCTGTTGCCATTAAGAAATAGTCTCACTTGCGAACAGCATTTTAAAAAAAAAAAAAAAAAAAAAGGCACAGCATATGCAAATCAGCAAAACAGAACTCACAATCCACTTCTAACCTTTCCGTGGATTTCCTGAAGATTGCTTTATAGTCTTTACTGGATCAGAATAACGGGATAAAGCATCGATTCCTTCAAATGTTCAGCTAGTCAGATGCAGTACCAGAGAGGAGTTTTGGACTATCATCTCCTGAGATGATTTATGGTGGTCTCTTGCTGGAATTTAAGGCCTTAACAGTTCTTTTAATTGAATAGCGCTAAGGTCATGCCAAAATCTAAATCTTTTACTAAATGACATTAAGCCCTAATGCGCTCCTAATGTATGAGAAAATGCTCACTGCAAAACACGTTTAAGCATTTTGTACAAAGTTCCCCTTTTCTGCGTACTAATGGCACATTATTTATTTCTTTTTTTACGGTTTTTGGAATGGGTGTGAAAGCATTATCCAGCTACCGCATGTCTGATTAGAATGCACTAATAATACAGATGACATTAGTGCATGACCTGCAAATTAAAAAAAAAAAGCCTAATTTTGCTGCTGCATTAACTATGGGCTTAGTGTGCTGGAAAGTTCTGCATTAAAACGCGTTAAGCCCATTTTTAATGCATTTTAGTAAAAGGGCCCCTGAATTCTGTGAGATACCGGTAAAGAGAGTAAACTTTACATGAATCATTCAAGCCAGTTACTATTTCTGCCCATTCTTTTTCTACGTTCAGACATGAATATGTCTAGATAATTTGCTCCATTCATAAGAAATTTCAGTTGGCCAAATGGAATATTGAGCATTTTAAAAAACTAAACGAAAACAAACAAAACAGAACAATTTGTGTGACTAATTTGTTTTAACCCCTTACAAAAGAAGGGCGCTACTACTACTACTATTTAGCATTTCTATAGCGCTACAAGGCGTACGCAGCGCTGCACAAACATAGAAGAAAGACAGTCCCTGCTCAAAGAGCTTACAATCTAATAGACAAAAATAAATAAAGTAAGCAAATCAAATCAATTAATGTGAACGGGAAGGAAGAGAGGAGGGTAGGTGGAGGCGAGTAGTTACAAGTGGTTACGAGTCAAAAGCAATGTTAAAGAGGTGGGCTTTCAGTCTAGATTTAAAGGTGGTCAAGGATGGGGCAAGACGTAGGGGCTCAGGAAGTTTATTCCAGGCGTAGGGTGCAGCGAGACAGAAGGCGCGAAGTCTGGAGTTGGCAGTAGTGGAGAAGGGAACAGATAAGAAGGATTTATCTATGGAGCGGCGTGCACGGGAAGGGGTGTAGGGAAGGACGAGTGTGGAGAGATACTGGGGAGCAGCAGAGTGAGTACATTTATAGGTTAGTAGAAGAAGTTTGAACAGGATGCGAAAATGGATAGGGAGCCAGTGAAGGGTCTTGAGGAGAGGGGTAGTATGAGTAAAGCGACCCTGGCGGAAGACGAGACGGGCAGCAGAGTTTTGAACCGACTGGAGAGGGGAGAGGTGACTAAGTGGGAGGCCAGCAAGAAGCAGATTGCAGTAGTCTAAACGAGAGGTCACAAGGGTGTGGATGAGGGTTTTGGTAGAGTGCTCGGAAAGAAAGGGGCGGATTTTACGGATGTTGTAAAGAAAGAAATGACAGGTCTTGGCAATCTGCTGGATATGAGCAGAGAAGGAGAGAGAAGAGTCAAAGATGACCCCAAGGTTTCGAGCTGAGGAGACAGGGAGAATGAGAGAGCCATCAACAGAAATAGAAAACGGGGGAGCGGGGAGGTGGGTTTGGGGGGGGAAAATGAGAAGCTCGGTTTTGGTCATATTTAATTTCAGGTGGCGTTGAGACATCCAGGCAGCAATGTCAGACAAGCACACTGAAACTTTGGTTTGGATGCAAGGTGAGATATCAGGGGTAGAAAGGTAGATTTTTGGAGTCATCAGCATAGAGATGGTAGGAAAAGCCATGGGATGAGATTAATGAACCAGCGATTTTTGTCAGTGGACCACATGAATGTTTTATCACTGTACAGCATGATTTCTACATGCGAATAAGTGAGAATCTCTCCGGAAATTGTGAGTCCATATCTACTAAATAGCTCTGTAGTGTGTGCTATGTAGATAACATTTTTTGCTAAAAACCCTAATTAGGGACGGGTAAAAGGAAAAATATTTGGTTACTTTCATAAAATTTGGCTTTTCCCCCCAGTTCTTGTTGGTTTTGTTGGTTCATTTCACATGTGTATTAATAAAACATTTCTGCGTAGCATCAGAACTTTGTACACTGCAGAAATAAACCATATGTGTGTTAATTCATAAGTTAATGTGCAAAAATTGATTTTATGTAACTATTTTTTAAGGTACCTTAATGAACTAAATCCATGCCAATGAATGCACATCCCTACCGGAGAACAGAATTTTGATCTTGATCTGTAAGTGTTATGGGGAAACATTGTTTCTGATATATAAACTATAGATATACTCTTATGAACATTGGCTGCTGTAGGTTGAACGGTTCAGGAGGTAAAAAATTGCTTTTAAAGAAAAAGTGTCACAAATTGTGGGCAGGGAAATGATGCCTCTGTGGCCACTCCATTAATGCTTGCAAACCAGTGCAGAAAGGGTTAATCATCAACATACTGACACTGATTTTCTTTCGCTCTCAGAACCCAAAAGCCCAAAATATTTCCTGTTGCTCAGCACTGGTGCACTGCTGGACCTCTAACCAGAGGGAAGGAGTGGCCTTAGCAAATTTGGGGCTCTGTTTGGTGCCCCCCCCACCCCGATTTAAGATTTCACATGACCCACCACAACTACAGTCCAGCATCTGCTCCTCTCTCTCAGCTCTTCACTCACTGCCCCCCCTCACTTTCTGGCATCTCTCCTCTCTCTGACACCCCCCCACCTTGTATTTAAACACTGTCTCTCCCTGAGTCTACAGCTCACTGGAGGCAGCAGCAATTCACCTGTGCTGCCAGAACCCTGCCTCTGTGGCATCTCACCCCTGCAGAAACAGGAAGTTACATCAGAGGGGGCGGGACTGCAGAAGGAAGGTCCCTCGTGTGCAGGCTTTTATTTTATTTTTTAATATACGGTCCCATCTGTTATGCATGGTGCCACATACATGTAGATCTTTGGTTGCATCATATGTATTTTTATAAATATGGGTCTACGTTCATGGGAGAGATAAAAAGATAACCAAGACAAAACAGAGTCCCAAAATCCAAGTGAGGACAGAATATCAAGGACTAGGTGAAGATTGGTAAATACACTTTTGGCATAGGGTTACCATATGTCCGGATTTACCCTCTTTTTGAGGACATGTCCGGGCAACCGGGCGGGTTTTGCCAATCTGCCCGTTTGTTCCCTCTTTCCTGCCCGGAGCGCTGCCCTGCATGCATCCTTCCTGTTGGTGATCTTGGCGCCGATTCAAAATGGCCACCGAGAGTTGAAGTGACCTCGCAAGATTTCAACTCTCGGCGGCCATTTTGAATGACGCCGAGATCACCAACAGGAAGGATGCATTCAGGGCAGCGCTCCAGGCAGGAAAGAGGGGACTCTTTCCTGCCCCGAAGAGGTCACCAGACCACCAGGGCAGTAGTAAGGTAAGGGAGGGGGGTGACAGGGAGGGGGGTGACGGGGTGTGTGACAGGGGGGAGGGGAAAATGTGACAGGGGCGGAGGGTGTGAAAGGGGGCGGGGTGTGTGGTGGGGGTGGGGCATGTGCCCTCCTTTTGGGGGACAAAATATGGTAACCCTATTTTGGCAGAAACTATTTTTAAGCCCTAAGTCAGGCTGCTTTGATATTGGAACCAACTCCCCTTTTCTCTCACTGGTTCCCACTGCAGATGCTGATCAGAGGTGGTAAGGTGTGTACAAACATGTCCATTTGGATTTTCCTCCTGCAGTTTTCATCAGGATTAAAAAGGTAGAGGATCTTACCCTGGAGTTTAAATTTCCACAGCTCAAGCCCTGGTAAGGTTCAGTCTGTGAGTGTCTGTGGGATCTGGGGTTCAAGGATAAACCTCGTCAACACGTTGGCTCATTCACCAGATTTTTTAAATTCATATCCATGATTTAGGAAACCGTGCTTCATCCTACACACAAGCTTCGGCTCTTCAGGGGCTGCAGAAGCCTTCTCAGAACACTAGTAGTCATTTATACATCCCATCAAAGAATTTCGTCCAGATACACAGAAGCTTATTAAGACAAACAAGATGTTTTGGAACTGGAAAGAAGGGCTACTTTGAGTAAAGTTACACAGTCAATGACCTAGTTTGCTTTTTTGGGTATAACATGAAAATTTGCAACAGAGTGGACAGCATGAGAAGAGATCTCCAAAAATTAGAAGAATGGGGATTATCTTAGGCAGTTCAAATTTAATGTGAAGAAATGCAGAGTGATGCACTTGGGGATGTAGGAATCTAAAGGAATGGTATGTGTTAGGGGTCAAGAGGCTGATATGCAAAGAGCAGGACAGGGACTGGGGTGACAGTGTCTGAGGATTTCAAGGTACTGAAACAATGTGACATGGAGGTGGCCACAGCCAGAAACATGCCAGGCTACAGAGAGAGCAGAAATCACCAGCCTAAGAAAGGAAGTGTTAATGTATTTCTTCAAGTCATCGGTGAGGCCCCACTTAGAGGACTATGTTCAGTTTTGGAGGCTGTATTTCACTAAGGATATAAAAAGACTTTGGTTCACAGGAAAGTAACCAAATTAGTGTGAAGTGTATGCCAGAAGATGTATAAGAAAAGACCCTGGAGGAAAGGAGGGACAGGGTTGATATGATACAGACGTTTAAATGCTTGAAAGATATTAATGAATAAATAATCTTTTTCAGAGATGGGAAGCTACAGAACTAGAGGACATGAAATGAAGCTGAAATAAACATCAGGAAACACTTTTTCACAGAAAGGGTGGTGGATGCCTGTGGAGGTGTTAGGAACAAAAACAGTGATGGAATTCAAAAAGGCATGGGATAATACAGAGGGTCCTTAGAGAGCAAGGGGATGGAATAAAAAGAAAACTTAAATGACTTTTACATTTTAAAAGAGGCAAAGAGGGGTGTAACCTGCACGAAGAGACAGGCACAAATCCAGCCACCTTCATGGGCAGACTGGATGGACCATACTGGTCTCTCTGTTGTCATTCGGATGTTATTGCTGTATCTAAAGGGTATAGAAGATAAAGGGATGGGGGTGGGGTTCTAGCACAGTCCACGATTAATCCAAAGGCCACACATTTTCTCTGTGCTACTGATTTTCCTGTAGCCACAAGCACAAACTTTTCATCAACACTGAGCATACATCAAATGCAGACACATCACACCAGGGTAGATTTTGTTTTCTATTTTTCTCTTCATCAGAAGAGCTTGAAGCCTGTAATGTGTTCAAAAAAGATATAGTGGAATTAGAAAAGGTGCAGAGAAGGGCGATGAAAATGATAAAGGGGATGGGATGACTTCCCTATGAGGAAAGGCTAAAGCGGCTAGGGCTCTTCAGCTTGGAGGAAAGGCGGCTGAGGAGAGATATGATAGAGGTCTATAAAATAATGAGTGGAGTTGAACGGGTAGATATGAAGCGTCTGTTCATGCTTTAAAAAAATACTAGAACTAGGGGGCATGTGATGAAGCTACAATGTAGTAAATTTAAAACAAATCGGAGAAAAGTTTCTTCACTCAACGTGTAATTAAACTCTGGAATTTGTTGCCAGATAATGTAGTAAAAGTGTATAGCTTGGTGGAGTTTAAAAAAGTGTTTGGATGGCTTCCTAAAGGAAAAGTCCATAGACCATTATTAAAATGGATCTGGAGAAAATCCACTGCTTATTTTTAGAATAAGCAGCAAAATGGAAGTGTCCAGTTGAATGTATATGGGCTGCTGAATGCTGTTTAAATGAAAATACAGACCAAGGAGAACACTTTGGGCATGAAAACCTTTCCTATCCTTTCCTAAAATGCAGACATATATCCTAAGAAAGAAGTCTGAGCTTCATGTCATACATACAAATTTGTTACAGTCCAAATTGCCTTTTAGCTACACAGAAACACCTTGTGATAGCATTGGATGTGTCTTTGCATGACAGAGACACATGAATTTCTGCACCGCAGTAAATGGAAGGGTTAAATCAATACTTGGTACCTTGGCAATCCTGAAACTCCTCTTAGGATTCTGCTGCTTTTCTTTCACCCTTTAAACAAATCTCAACTTTCAAACAAGCAAAGACGACCAACCAGCAAGTTTGCACTGATAAGAATAAGCATTTTCAGTCTACAGAGGCGCATTTGCTGGAAACAAAATGTCCCATTTCAATTCAACTAGTTCTTAATACAGAGTGAAAAGAGAAATTTCAGCTATTCACATTTCTTTCATTAAAATAGGGAAGGCCAGCATGCCATAAAGGAAGCATATAGGTGTTCCTTGACCCCCTCAGACCACATCCTGACCCCTCTTCCTCTACTGAAGAACATAAGACCATAAGAATAGCCACACTGTGTCAGACCTATCGTCCATCTAGCCCAGTATCCTGTTTTCCAAAAGTGGCCAAGCCAGGCAACAAGTACCTGGATGCAACCCAAATCGTGGCAACACTCCATACTACAAATACTGATGTCTGCTGAAACGTTGCTGTAGGGGTAAGAGCAGGGTCGGTCACTCCTGCTATGCTGATGAGGTTATTACAATTGATAGCAGCAGCCCAAGCCTGGCACAGTTGATAAACTCTTCCTGTTTAATAAGATGATACCAGCCTGTGTCTGGCTCAGAGCAGCTGGCTCCCAAGGCCAGAGGACTATGCTGGCCACATTTCTATCATGAGTCAGGAACAACCAGGGATCTCTCCTACCCTAAGAAGAAAGATTCAAGAGTCTGCGATGAGTGATGAGGTCCAAGGGGTAGAATTTTTGTATTATTGTGTGGTCACAGGGACCTGATTTAATTTTTACTTTCATTTCTTTCTTCATGATTATTTTAAAAAAGCAGAAAGAAAAAGGAAATGAAGTTAGCGGGCCCCAGGAAGATCTCCCACTTCAGAACCTCACATGCATCCTGAAAGTCTGAACAGGCAAGATTCCAGCTGGAAAGTTTTCTGTCCTATGAGTGACCCTCCTCCATGAAATGTAAGATGCTATGAGTGCTGGATGGTAGGGGTGGGAAGTTGGGAAACGAAAATGATCAGAGTTTGCAAAGAGTCCCCCCACCCCCCAAGATCCAAGCCCCCCCCTGTGGCTCAACCCCCTTGGCTGCCACTTCCAACCCCCCTCTCCCTGCAAGATACCCTCCTCCCCCCCCCCCCTGTTCCTACCTCTATCCCTGGTGGTCCATCAGGCTAGTTAATGTAGTTCTAAGCTTCTCGTTGTCTTAGCACAGCACATGGAAGACAAACAGTGATTCTACTAAGTTTTCTTGATAACAAACTTTTTGAATGTAAGGAGCTTTGTGTCAGTGGGGGGATGAAGCTCTTACCCAAAGGATCTCATGACATATCATGAGAGTATCTGAGGTCCCCCCTGACTCCATGCATTTCGCGATTCCTGCCCTCATAAACTGTGGACTAGAATAACTGGACAGACTGGAAGGTCCAACTGGTCTTTTTCTACCATCACCTGTTGACGGTTAGGATTAGATCAAGGACACATTATTGTAGGATTAGGAAGCAGGTAAGGAAATTCTTAATCTGCAGAACTTTTGCAAATTAATTTGGAATTGACAATTTATTGAAATCTTATCAGCAGGTGAAGAGGTTTTTTGTTTTTTCAAAAGAGCTTATATTAAGTGTTTAACTTTGAGGAAATGGTCCAGTAAATACAGCTGGTGCCTGATTTGATTTGATGGTGATTTCTATTGCTTGTTTTTAGTACACTCACTGTTTTTTTATTTATATATTATACCCTGTCCTGAACTGTGAACAGTTGCGGCTAATAAATATTTGTAAAAATAAATATGTTACATACAAGTGTACTAAGTAAAACGATTATGTGAAAGTCTTCCAGCCCTTCTGGAAAAGTACTGAAATTCTCCAAGTACAGGGTCTGCTGGCAGATGCTGGTGTCACCGTTACCAAAGGCACTTCCTGCTGCCCCACTCCTAAGAACAATGTGTGCCAGTGATTTGCTGAGAATACAGAGAGTCTCACAGCCATCCTATACCTGACCCTGAACAAGGGCAGAGAGGAAGGCAAACTGCACAGTCACAACCCTAAACCAAGGGGGAGGAGGGTAACCCGCACAAAGTGACAGTCACAACCCTCAACAAAGGCAGAGAGGAAGGTAACCTGCAGGGAGCAGAAGACAGAGCCCTAAAGAAAGACATTGGGGGGGGGGGGGTAACTTATAGGGAGCAGCAAACAGAACCCTAAAGAAAGGCATGGGGGGGGTAACCTATAGGGAGTAGAAGACAGAGCCCTAAAGAAAAACATGGCCACCTTACTGGGCAGACCGATGGATCACGGTGGCTTTTATCTATCAATTACTGAGTTTCTACATTAGCTGGAGTTTCTATAAATTCCAGAGTAGGTACATCAAGCTAAGGGCTTCTTTTACAAAACCACACTAGCAATTGCCACATGGCAAATAAGAGGAAGCCCATAGGCTTCCACTCAATTACTGCGCTAGAAATCACTGGCACTGCTTTGTAAAAGAGGCCACCAGACACACTCAAATACTGGGGATAAAATCCTGAAAACGCTGTCGAGAGCACAGAGGAAGCAGCCAACCTCCACTAGGGAGAGGAAGCCAGAGACCCTGCCATCCTCTGCCTGACTCTTTGCACTTCCCTCTGCTGCAGACTGGGGAGGCAGCAGTGCTGCTGAGGTGGTGGAATCTTAATTAAAAGATGCACTTGAGAGAATCTTCAGGAGAAAGAGCATGACCTCTGTGTAACCCAGTCAGCCAGACAAGTGCTACAGTAAATCAGGTCTGTGCACTCTGCATTCATGAGGGTTATTTCTTTGTTTTCTTTTCCAGCGTGGAAAACCGAAAGTGGTATGACAGATCTTTCTTTGTAGCTGAAAAGTATTAAGGCAGTTCAGCCTGAGAGAGAGAGGAGAGGACTGCAAAAATTATCTCTGCTCCTGCCCAAGGCATGCCCCACACTTCCACTCTGAGCTCTGCTGCTGATGAAGAGAGGGGGGTGATTGGGTGTCACATGAACCTCGAACTTCTAAGATAAAAACATAACATAAGAATATAGGCGTTGCCATACTGGGACAGAGTGAAGGTCCATCAACCCAGTATCCTATTTCCAACAGTGGCCAATCAAGGTCACAAGTACCTGGCAAGATCCCAGAACAGTAAAATAGATTTTATGCTGCTTATCCTAGAAATAAGCAGTGGGTTTCCCCCAAGTTCATCTTAAAGAGGAACCAGAAGGAAGGAGATAGAGAGCTTGCCACAACCCCCAGTCAGTGAAGAGAAAGGACAACATTATTGTATCTTACAGATACAAAGGAGAAGACCAGAGGAACCTGAAGGAAGGAGATACAGAGCTTGTTACATCCCCAGTCAGTGAAAAGAAAGGGAATGTGTCTTATGGATACAGAGGAGAACATCTCCTTCTTGGTTCTGGTTCCTCTGTTAAACAGCTGGCTACAGCCCACAGTAGGTGATGAGATATGAAAGACTCAGACGAACACAGTATTTCCATAGCAGATTTTATCTTGAGCTCTACTCCTGTGTTTTTCTGACCTTTTTCTATTTTTGAAGAAATCACAGAGACAGATTATATTTTATTCAGAGACTGGTCGGAAGAGTAGACTTGGGCTGTGGTTGAGCATCTCATGGAGGTAAGCCCTTAAGAGCTCTCCCCCTACTCAGCATGGCCTCAGGGGTCAGGAGCCACCCAGGCATTTATGAATACAATATATAAAAACCAAAACCAGTCTAAACCTGTTACTGATGTACTGGAGCTGTCCAGAACCCTGTGTGGTTTGGAAAACCAACTGCGAACTGTTGTTACATATAGAAATGTGATTCGAATTTTATTGTACTGTCATGTACTGTAGACTTGCTACTCATTATGTGTTCTCAGCCCCTAGCTGGCTGCATCCAGCCCTCTTTAATAATTTAGGAGTGTCTTTCAGCAAAAGTTACCACCCTGCTTGTACGGAACCAGTTCACTGGTAGAGTGACGTCATTGGAGTGATTTACGAGTGACACGATTCATGTTTAGATTAGGAGAATTTGCTAAAGATGGTTAAAATAAGCTCTGCAGGCTTTGTTTATCATTCCAAAGTTTATAATAGTGCCTTTTAAAAAAGCCATTAAAAAACACAAGTGCCGATACAATGTATTAAACAGAGAGGTAGAGAAGTGTCAGAGATGCCCTGGCAGGGTCCGTCACCTCTTCATTTAGAAGACGCAAAAATAGTTTATCATTAAAATATAATTGCAACCATCTTTGGCAGGCTCTGCCGGAGATGGGGTTTTAATAAATTCAGCAGGTTGAATCTCAGGAAAGCTGGGGAAGTTGCTCTGAGACACTCTGGAGAAAAGAGACAGTCAGAGCACTTAACCCAGGTCAGGGATGTACTTCACCTGCTGGTGAGAATCAATTGAATGAGGTTCCGTAGAAAAAGTCAAACAACCACCAGATAATCAGAAGAGCCTTTGAGTTTAGACCATGAAAACCAAAAGGCAAAGGGCTAGATTCGGAAAATTGGTGCCCCAAAATCAGCACCAAGTACTGTTCTATACAGGGATGAGCGCATTTTATAGAATAATGCTTAGATCCGATTTCCACGCCTGAAGTTGTGCCAGCTGAAACTGGGTGTAAATATGGGGAATTCAGCATTTCAGTGTGTAAATGGTGCTGTTCTATAAAGCCATGCACAATGTTTTGAATTGCAGGAAGACGCATGTGCTATTAGTGATCGCTAAGGCCTATTGATTTCATTGAGAGCTCATTAACTAATGTGTTCCGCGCACATCTAGGTGTCGATCTTTCAGTACCACTTATAGAATCTGGGGGGAAATGCCTTTTGCCCCAAAGAGCAAAGCAAGACATCAGACTGTGGCCACCAGGTCTAGACAAGACCCACCCCTTCCTCTCTTTGACCTTGTTCTGTTTGTAGCAGATCCTGTTCCTCCACCTCTGTTGGTTGCATGTGTTAGACTACATATATACATCTAAGCAATCACTAATTCTGTTGACTCCTAATGTAAGGAAGAAATTACCTCTCCTTCTCTGTGGTACAAAACACTTTTCAGAGTCCTGCTATACTGGATCCCACAGTGACCAAAAAGCAGCAAATATGAGTTATCTTGTTGGGCAGACTGGATGGACCGTGCAGGTCTTTTTCTGCCGTCATCTACTATGTTACTATGTTACTATGACCTCTAGTGGCTTTAGTAGAGTATTGAAGGATGACTTACTTTCACCTTGCAGTTCCCAAAAAGCAGGAGATGTTACCCTGCTTATTATTACCATAAGGGGAGGGAATAGGTTTTTGCAGGGGTATAAAACCCTGAGCACAGTTCACTAAGACAATCCCCAGCCTCTGACCAGCTGGAAGGCCTTAGCCAACTATCTACAGCAGAAGAGAGCTCTGTCTACTACTACTACTACTTAACATTTCTAAAGCGCTACTAGGGTTACGCAGCACTGTACAATTTAACATAGAGGGACGGTCCCTGCTCAAGGAGCTTACAATCTAAGAGACAAGTGAACGGACAGTCCGATAGGGGCGGTCAAATGGGGCAGTCTGGATTTAGTGAATGGTAAGAGTTAGGTGCCGAATGCAGCATTGAAGAGGTGGGTTTTAAGCAAAGACTTGAAGATGGGCAGGGAGGGGGCTTGGCGTAAGGGCTCAGGAAGGTTGTTCCAAGCATAGGGTGAGGCGAGTCAAAACAACCAGTCAAGAGATACTAGAGCATCCAGCAGTGCTTAAGCTCTCAACTGTCACTGGGGCAGTGGCAACAGGGAACCCACTGTACCCTCTCTAGGAGCCAAGGAGAACAAAAGCAGCTGGGCATAGTTATGTATTTCCAGCAGGGCACGCCAGATCTCTTTTCATCTGTTCAGGATCCTGGAAGCACCCAAGGGGATGGGGATGATATGAAATAAGAACCACTTACAGCTTCTTGTCTCCTGGAGACCAACCCACAATTGCAATTTAAAATTCTGATTTTTAAAAACCACTCCATACCCTACAAAGGAACTGGACGGAGTACAAACACCAAAACAAAACAAATAAATTCAAATAAAAATACCCCAACCCATCAATCACAATTGTAACCCCCTGGAGAAACTGGGTGTAGGGGTGGCCAAAGGCAATTGGCTGCTTGAGGCAGGGATGAGATGCCGCCCGCAGCCCCACCCCCACTCAGTCTGACATCTCTCCCCTTCCCTTCCTCAGCCCTCTTCCCCACGTTTACCTTATTTGTTTCCTTTTCTAAAAGGTGGCAGCGATTCCCATAGGCTGACCTGCCGTGGTGCTGCTGGCACCGGCCTCTTCACTCTATTGCGTCCTGCCTCTGAGGAAACAGAAAGTTATATCAAGAGGCGGGCCACAGTAGGGAGAAGAGGCCGGCTATGGGAATCGCTGCACTCTCATCTACTGGGGTACGTCAGGAAGTTCCTAGATGCCATTAATGATGAATTTGAGGGCTAGTCCTCACTGCAATGCAGCAGCTGGTGCAGTGGGTAACAGAGGTGGAGCTACGTGGAAAAGGTATTTATGTTTAATGATAACTTGCTAAGCACGTGAATATGTTTCTAAATTAATGACCATAGTGTGTCTGGAATTCAGAATACATTTGAAAAAATCTTTCCAAAGACTCCTGAGGAAATTAAAGTCACAGAAGTAGGGAAGGATTAACCCTTTTGTGAACCCCTCCCCACAATATAAATACATTTTTTAAATCTCAGCCCACTTTATTGAAGCTTATTTCTATAAAAATTTACCAAACAACAACAAAATTACAAGAAAGATAATGTACGATTAAGGACTGTCCATGCCTCAATGTTTAAGTTTATTAAATCAATAAGAAAGAAAATGATAGAGTTTTACGAGCAGAGTCAGCATAAGATATGGAGCATGCATAATTCTCACTGTTGTTTTTATATCTTTAGATTACAGTATCATATTTAATAAAACAAAAATGTAATAAATGACACACTGTTGTAGTATAAATAGCCAAGAGGAAGATGTACAAATCTTATTATTGTTATAGGGAACCAGAATGATTTCTCTGTATTTCTGTTACCTTCTAAATCAAAAGACATTCACATAAGAACATAAGCATTGCCTTACTGGGACAGACCGAAGGTCCATCAGGCCCAGTATCCTGTTTCCAACAGTGGCCAATCCAGGTCACAAGTACATGGCAAGGTTCAAAAACAGTAAAACAGATTTTATGCAGTGGATTTTCCCAGGTCCATCTTAATAATGGCTTATGGACTTTTATTTTAGATAATTATCCAAACCTTTTTTAAACCCTGCTAAGCTAACTGCTTTTACCATATTCTCTGGAAACAAATTCCAGAGGTTAGTTATTCATTGAATGAAGAAATATTTTCTCCAATTCATTTTACATTTACTACTTAGCTTCTTTGTGCATCACCTAGCACTAGTATTTTTGGAAAGAGTAAACATATTGTCATAGCCAGTCAGATGAATATCTTTCTTTTCAACATTTTCAGTTTTTTTTTATTATTTTATTTATCACATTTTACATTATTATTCAAGTTTAAATCTTGAAACAGAAAAGATGTCATTGGTCATATATTAACAGAGAATATTATTACAATCCCAAATAAATCACAATATGATCCTTTCTCATCTTTAGTCCACTATATTCAGAGGCATTACAAACTACAATCTAGGAATAGTGCTCCAATTTCAATAAAGAAACAGGAAAGAAAAAGGAAGGAAGAGCAAGAAGTCCAGGTGTTCCAACATTATGGCGTAGAAGTTATTACCGGTCCTGGTGGCGAAATAGATGAGCCAGCTAATTTAGAATCCAAAAAAGAGTTCAATTGCTTAGAATCGTAAAATATATACTTTACAGAATTAAATTTTATAACACATTTGCAGGGATAGTTTAACCAGAATAATGCGCCCAATTGAAAAACCTTTGTGCGCAATTTAAGAAATTCTTGTCTCTTTTTCTGTGTAACCTTAGATACATCAGGGTACATTCGTATTTTGTAACCAAGGAAATTCTGTTCTCTATGTAAAAAATATGTTTTAGTACCCAGTCTCTATCAGGTTGTAAAATAAATGTAACTTTGAGCGTTGCTGATGTAAGGCCCGCCATATCGTCTTCTATCATTTGTGTCAAGTTCATATCCCCAGCTGATGCTGGGGGTTCTACTCTTTCTAGTTGTTCAGGAACTCTTTTCAAGGAAGATGTTATATAGAAAATTTTTGAAATAGGAGGATATGACTGCTCAGGTATCTTCAAAACTTCTGTAAGATACTTTTTAAAGGTAATAAGAGGTGATATCAATGGCTGTTTTGGAAAATTTAATAAGCGCAATGTGTTAGAGCGTTGAAAGTTTTCAAGCATTTCCACCTTATTTTGTAGAAAAAGATTTTCTTTAATTAAATTGATTTGCAGTTGTTGACATCCTTGAATAGCTAAAGAATTATTCTATATTATTACTCAAAGTTTCCAACTTTTTTCGATAGCAGGTAATTTTCCAGACAAGAGTTCCATTTGCTGATTTACAAATGTGAATTTCAAAGCAAAGGAAGTTTCTAGACAAACTAAGGCTTCCCAAATTGAATCTAGTGAAATCTCCTTAGGTTTCTGAGGTAATAATGACTTACTTGGTAAGCCTAATTCCATCGGGTTCTTCTTTAGCTGTGCCTCTTGTATCGCCAGATTTTCTCCAGTGGCCGTCTCCCCTTGTTCACCCGCTAATTCCAAAGCGGGGAATGTCGGCGTCTGCAATCCCATAGCAGCGCCCATGCTAGGAGGCCCCGTCGACGTTCGAACGTCCTGAGACTCCTGAACTGCTTCCGGGGTTCTCGCCGGCATCAAGGGGGGATTTCGCTCTTCGGGGCTCCAAGATGTCTCAGCCTCAAGCCGCAAAGATGTGAGACCTCTCTCCATATTATGCGGCAGCGAGGAGGGCATTCCCGAACTTACTCCCGGAACCATGAAGCGGTCTAAAGGTCCAAAAGACGGCATCGGCAGCACCGCAGGGCTAGTGCGCTGCCTGCCTCTTCTCTTGGGCATCAGAGGATAATTTTTATGAGGTAAATCCAAATTATCAGAGGAGCTGCTTCACGTACGTCTTACTCTGCCGCCATCTTGCCTCCGTCCCCAACATTTTCAGTTTTAAACTCCATCTGAACCATCTCATTACAGTCAATAGAGCTTATAATGAAACTCAGGCACTATACTGTCAAAAGAATGATTTTTTTTTTTTGTTACATTTGTACCCCGCACTTTCCCACTCATGGCAGGCTCAATGCGGCTTACATGGGGCAATGGAGGGTTAAGTGACTTGCCCAGAGTCACAAGGAGCTGCCTGTGCCTGAAGTGGGAATCGAACTCAGTTCCTCAGGACCAAAGTCCACCACCCTAACCACTAGGCCACTCCTCCACTGTTGCTACTATTTGAGATTCTACATGGAATGTTGCTATTCCACTAGCAAACTCCATGTAGAAGTCGACCCTTGCAGATCACCAATGTGGCCGCGCAGGCTCTGCTTCTGTGAGTCTGACGTCCTGCACTCACAGAAACAGAAGCCTGAGCAGCCTTCTACATGGAATGTTGCTAGTGGAATAGCAACATTCCATGTAGAATCTCCAATAGTAGCAACATTCCATGTAGAATCTCCAATAGAATCTATTTTATTTTTGTTACATTTGTACCCTGCGCTTTCCCACTCATGGCAGGCTCAATGCGGCTTACATGGGGCAATGGAGGGTTAAGTGACTTGCCCAGAGTCACAAGGAGCTGCCTGTGCCTGAAGTGGGAATTGAACTCAGTTCCTCAGGACCAAAGTCCACCACCCTAACCACTAGGCCACTCCTCCACTGTTGCTACTATTTGAGATTCTACATGGAATGTTGCTATTCCACTAGCAACATTCCATGTAGAAGTCGGCCCTTGCAGATCACCAATGTGGCCGCGCAGGCTTCTGCTTCTGTGAGTCTGACATCCTGCACGTACGTGCAGGATGTCAGACTCACAGAAACAGAAGCCTGCGCAGCCTTCTAAATGGAATGTTGCTAGTGGAATAGCAACATTCCATGTAGAATGTCCAATAGTAGCAACATTCCATGTAGAATCTCCAATAGTAGCAACAGAACCTCAAATAGTAGCAACATTCCATGTAGAATCTCCAATAGTATCTATTTTATTTTTGTTACATTTGTACCCTGCGCTTTCCCACTCATGGCAGGCTCAATGCGGCTTACATGGGGCAATGGAGGGTTAAGTGACTTGCCCAGAGTCACAAGAGCTGCCTGTGCCTGAAGTGGGAATCGAACTCAGTTCCTCAGGACCAAAGTCCACCACCCTAACCACTAGGCCACTCCTCCTCCACTGTTGCTACTATTTGAGATTCTACATGGAATGTTGCTATTCCACTAGCAACATTCCATGTAGAAGTCGGCCCTTGCAGATCACCAATGTGGCCGCGCAGGCTTCTGCAGGACGTCAGACTCACAGAAGCCTGCGCAGCCTTCTACATGGAATGTTGCTAGTGGAATAGCAACATTCCATGTAGAATCTCCAATAGTAGCAACATTCCACGTAGAATCTCCAATAGTATCTATTTTATTTTGGTTACATTTGTACCCTGCGCTTTCCCACTCATGGCAGGCTCAATGCGGCTTACATGGGGCAATTGAGGTTTAAGTGACTTGCCCAGAGTCACAAGGAGCTGCCTGTGCCTGAAGTGGGAATCAAACTCAGTTCCACAGGACCAAAGTCCACACCCTAACCACTAGGCCACTCCTCCACTGTTGCTACTATTTGAGATTCTACATGGAATGTTGCTATTCCACTAGCAACATTCCATGTAGAAGTCGGCCCTTGCAGATCACCAATGTGGCCGCGCAGGCTTCTGCTTCTGTGAGTCTGACATCCTGCACGTACGTGCAGGATGTCAGACTCACAGAAACAGAAGCCTGCGCAGCCTTCTAAATGGAATGCTAGTGGAATAGCAACATTCCATGTAGAATGTCCAATAGTAGCAACATTCCATGTAGAATCTCCAATAGTAGCAACAGAACCTCAAATAGTAGCAACATT
The DNA here is from genome assembly GCF_901765095.1 of Microcaecilia unicolor. NCBI lineage: Eukaryota > Metazoa > Chordata > Amphibia > Gymnophiona > Siphonopidae > Microcaecilia > Microcaecilia unicolor. Next base: position 1,207 of record NW_021963332.1, on the reverse strand, counting down.
CCATGTAGAATCTCCAATAGTATATATTTATTTTTGTTACATTTGTACCCTGCGCTTTCCCACTCATGGCAGGCTCAATGCGGCTTACATGGGGCAATGGAGGGTTAAGTGACTTGGCCAGAGTCACAAGAGCTGCCTGTGCCTGAAGTGGGAATCAAACTCAGTTCCTCAGGACCAAAGTCCACCACCCTAACCACTAGGCCACCTCCTCCACTGTTGCTACTATTTGAGATTCTACATGGAATGTTGCTATTCCACTAGCAACATTCCATGTAGAAGTCGGCCCTTGCAGATCACCAATGTGGCCGCGCAGGCTTCTGCTTCTGTGAGTCTGACATCCTGCACGTACGTGCAGGATGTCAGACTCACAGAAACAGAAGCCTGCGCAGCCTTCTAAATGGCATGTTGCTAGTGGAATAGCAACATTCCATGTAGAATGTCCAATAGTAGCAACATTCCATGTAGAATCTCCAATAGTAGCAACAGAACCTCAAATAGTAGCAACATTCCATGTAGAATCTCCATAGTATCTATTTTATTTTTGTTACATTTGTACCCTGCGCTTCCCACTCATGGCAGGCTCAATGCGGCTTACATGGGCAATGGAGGGTTAAGTGACTTGGCCAGAGTCACAAGGAGTGCCTGTGCCTGAAGTGGGAATCAAACTCAGTTCCTCAGGACCAAAGTCCACCACCCTAACCACTAGGCCACTCCTCCACTGTTGTTACTATTTGAGATTCTACATGGAATGTTGCTATTCCACTAGCAACATTCCATGTAGAAGTCGGCCCTTGCAGATCACCAATGTGGCCGCGCAGGCTTCTGCTTCTGTGAGTCTGACATCCTGCACGTACGTGCAGGATGTCAGACTCACAGAAACAGAAGCCTGCGCAGCCTTCTAAATGGAATGTTGCTATGGAATAGCAACATTCCATGTAGAATGTCCAATAGTAGCAACATTCCATGTAGAATCTCCAATAGTATCTATTTTATTTTTGTTACATTTGTACCCTGCGCTTTCCCACTCATGGCAGGCTCAATGCGGCTTACATGGGGCAATGGAGGGTTAAGTGACTTGCCCAGAGTCACAAGGAGCTGCTGTGCCTGAAGTGGAATCGAACTCAGTTCCTCAGGACCAAAGTCCACCACCCTAACCCACTAGCCACTCCTCGCTGATCAAAGGCGGCACAAAAGACTGAATCTGAAA
>NW_021963331.1:0-116876 GCF_901765095.1 Microcaecilia unicolor | reverse complement strand
GAGAACAAATGCAGAGACTGGTAAAGAATTCATTAGTTACAGATGCTTAGGAACACTCAAGTAAAAGTACTCCATGAATATAAAGATTTTATATTTTACTCTTAAGAATACTGGGAGCCAGTGTTCCATGGTATCAACCTATGGGCACGGTACAAGATTGTCACTACATCATTCTGTATCAGGTGTAACTGTTTTAGAGTAGAAAGATTTCCCCCCCTGTTTACTAAGCCACACTAGCAGCTGGTGGTGCACTAATGCTGACACAGCCTATTCACTTTGAATGGGATGTATTGGCATTGCCGTGCGGCTTAGTAAACAGTGGGGGGGGGGGGGGGGGTTAAGACAATTATGGAGGTCATAGCTAAAATTATTGCTGGGGGAATTCTGTGCAAAAAAAAAAACAAACAAAAACCTGAAAATACTTCTGCTCATAGTATTTCAAAATTCTGTAAAATGTTGCAGCCTTTGTTCAAACAGTAACTGAGTAATAATTTATAATACAGAAACTTATTACTCAAGATGAATACTTTTTAATACTTTGTGCATAATTCGATTATCACAAAGGCCGGACCATGCATGCCTCCATTCAACTCTCTCTGAACACTCTTCCCCACCCCCCACCCACTTGGCACAAGTCCCACACAGGCTTGACCTATCCTCCCTGGTCAACCTTTCCTCATTTTCCCCCCAACCCTTTCTCCAAAACTTACTCTTTCCCTCTCCCCAGTTCCGTACATCTCAGGCTGTCTCTGCTCATTCCCCAGTCCCCAATACACTTACTCTCCCCCAACTCATCCCTAACTAGCAAAACCTCTTGATTTTTCTGACTTCCCTCCCAAGATTGATCTCTTCCCCATCTCTCTCTCTCTCTCCTCTCAATCCTTCCTATTCAACAACAGACCCTCACTCTCTCTCTGGCTTACCTTCTTCATTCCAGGCTTAGGTTTGGAAGTGGCCCCACCGACCAACACCTCTGGCTGCAGCTGTCTCTCCTGCACTAAAGGATGTAGCCTCTACCCCAAAACTGTACAAACATTCAAACAGTTTTGCATTCTTCATCTGGGTCCTAGTAGCCAGAACTCACAGCTGCAGCTTTTTCTTCCTGAATGACAACTGCCCCCTCCCCACACAGGCAGGCAAGTTGTTTCCTATTCCCCATGCAGAATTCTACACTAAATTTGAATTGTGCAGTTGCATAGAATTTCCCCAGAAGTAAATACATATGTCTTAACCTAGAAAGTGATCAGATTGAGCAAATTAGAACAGAGATGATTGTTTAGGATAGGTGCATTTTATGTTGGATAGCATGACTACAAATGTTTTTAAAGAAATCTTATTTTGGTACAATGGGGAAGGAGGTGGGAATCTAATCAAATTGAGTACAGACAAGTTTCATCAACCAAATAGGTGGCTCTCTTGGGATTTCAGAACATAAGAGTAGCCATACTAGGTCAGACCAATGGTCTATCTAGCCCAGTATCCTGCTTTCCAAATAGTGCCATGCCAGGGTCACAAGTACCTGGCAGAAACTCAAATCGTGGTAACACTGCATACTACAAATCCCAGGACAGCAGTTGCTTCCCATGTCTGTCTCAATAGCAACTATGGACCTTTCCTCCAGGAATTTGTACAAACCTTTTTTAAACTCAGATACGCTAACCGCTGTAACCACCTCCTCCGGCAAAGAGTTCCAGAGCTTAACTATTCCTTGAGTGAAAAAATATTTCCTCCTATTTGTTTTAAAAGTATTTCTATGTAACTTCCTCAAGTGTCCCCTAGTCTTTGTACTTTTGGAATGAGTAAAAATTCAGTTTACTTCTACTAGTTCTACACCACTTTGGATTTTGTAGACCAGTAAATAATGGTAAGCTAAAGTTAGGAGTATTAAATGATTGATGCCTGAGCACAATTTCAAATTTTGTACCTTACAGAAAGTTGCTGGAGGGGAAATCCCAGATGCTTATTCTTTCTATTATTGTCCCCCTAATAACAGGGTTGCATCATCAGTTAATATTATAAGTCTCGAGCACTGAATTAGTTAATTCCTACAATATTGGAACTATTGAGTGTTTGTTTCTCATTCCACAATTTCAGGGCAGAAATAAAAGGCCGAATGTATGGTGGACTCATAGTGGGTCTGGTTTGGAAGAAGCAATTGATGAGCATCCAAAGAGTGGGAGGTGGTGACTATATGGTACTATAATACAGGAAAGATATAAAGCCCTACATCTGGGATTTACCTCCATATGCTAAGCAGAGAACCTTGAAGGAAATCCAAAAACCAACAGGAAGCCAATGCAACTTGACTAGTATAGGGGAAACTGAGTCAAATCTCTTGGCCTGGGTCAAAAAAATGAGCTGCTGCATTCTGAAGAGTTTGTAAACGACTTAGCTGCTGGGAAGTGAATTCTGCACATGCTCAATGCAAAAATCTTAGATGCGACAATTATTATAGGATTTGTGCACTAATACTATATAAGTAATAAAAAAAGGTTTACACAAGTTGATTTTTAATGTTGTGGCTCACAAGGCCCCCCCCCCCCCACAGTATATGGATGAAGCATATTATCAATAAGGAAGTGCAACTTGAATCACCCAATAACCTTTGGACCTTTTATGAGTAAATAATTAGAATTTACCAAATATCATTACATTCCATTCAATTAAATGCTTATATTCCGTGATTACCTACTTTGTTCATAGTGGATCACAGTCAATTACTAGGCAACCATAGAAAATTACAATAAAATCCATAGTAACATTAAAAGTACACAGCATCAGAGCATCATATAAGTTAGTCAATCAACGTTTATCTAATACAAACTTTCTGAATAAGTACATCTTTAGTGCTTTTCTGAATGTTAGGTAGTTCTTAATCGATCTTATTGTTTGAGGTAGTGCTTGATAGGCTAGAGATAACTGTTTAATTTTTTTTTATATTTTTATCACTAGAGAATTGTAATATAAACTAATTTACGCAAAGAATAAACCTTTGAGCTATGCGCAAGTATATGACAATAAGTATTGTGGAACATCTCCACATAAAGCCTTATAAATCAACGTGGCTAACGAATTGTATATGGGCTACGATCGGAAGCCAATGAAGTTCACATTAAAAAGGAATCACATTTTCTCATCTTGATACTGTATAAATCAGACGCACCACAGTGTTTTGAATGTTCTGCAGTTTTTTCAAATGAGACATACAGCCCAAATAGACTACATTACAGTGATCTAGCCTTGATAAAATCAATACTTGCATCAATACTTGGAGTGGAGGAGTGGCCTAGTGGTTAGGGTGGTGGACTTTGGTCCTGGGGAACTAAGGAACTGAGTTCGATTCCCACTGCAGGCACAGGCAGCTCCTTGTGACTCTGGGCAAGCCACTTAACCCTCCATTGCCCCATGTAAGCCGCATTGAGTCTGCCATGAGTGGGAAAGCGCGGGGTACAAATGTAACAAAAAAAAAAAAAGACGTAAAACAAAAGGCTCAAACCATTTCCTAATGTCTCAATTTCTGTAGTGTCAAATAAGAATTTTTGATTCATAAATTGACCTGATTTTCCATAGTAAGCATACTATCCACTTGAATTCCCAATACTTGAACAGATGTCTCGAGGTTACAACTTATATTATCAATGATAAACTTACCCCCCTGTTTACAAAGCTGTGCAGCAATTCTGACACAGCCCAAAGTGAATGAGCTGTGTTGGCATTAGCGCACCAGCAGCAGCTAGCGCAGCTTTGTTAACGGAGGGTTTGATGTTTGTCAATCATTGTATAGGTGATTCTAATCACAAAAAGTTTGTTTTATCTTTGTTAAGTTTCAATATATGGGTACTGGCCCAGTATTTTTTTACAATTGACAAGCAGTTTTATCACCAAGAGATCTGTAATACCATCTACTGGTAAAGGAAGAATCAATTGTTAACTTACATATTCATCTGTGAAAAAGTTTTGACGTAACTTATAAAAGAAGTGGCCACCACAGGCATTCAAATACCTTCATCTCCATCTAAAGACCTTTTCTACAGACAAGTAAACTTCCAAAAGCTTAAACTTAGAATCTTCAAAGTAATATCCTGAACAAAAAGTTTGGACTTAGGCTCTTTAATAGTTAAATAATTCACAACTGCAGCCTAAGAGAGCAAGCTCAAGCCACGTCATGGCCTTCTCAATGTCAGTCAATTAACAGAGGTACCAACAGATTTGTTCCATTTTGGTTATATAGCAGAAGACCACTCATAAGTAAAATTTTACTCTCTGGTAAGATGCTGCCTGTAAGTCCCCTCCCATAGCAATGGCTCATGATAGGAAAACTCCAGCCTAGCAATCTTCAGTCCCCTTCACATTACCTATAGTGGAAGCAAGGGATGGTCTTGATCCCCCCAGATTCAATGATGGCATGTTGGCAGGTTCAAAACTGTTTCTAACTCCATGAATTCCATCAGGAAACACCTGGTACAGAAACCACAAACTGGTTCATAGGTCCCAAGGTTGGTAAGAGAATTCAGAAGATAAGTCTTTATCTTATCCTTCCCTTTGAACCATCGTAGAACTGAAAGCTTAAAGGAGGAAAAGCCCTCACAATCTTCCTATAGCACAAGTACTCTTAAAAAGAACTGCAGTGGCTGCTTTTTTTTTCACATAGAGGCAGGAGAAAAAGAGAAGGGAAGACTGCGATAAGAGGTAGAAAGTGGCAACAGGGGAGAAGGGACCTAGACCACTAGGTTTACACCTGAGGCACAGGATATTCTCAATCCCAAACTCAACTGAACCTGCAAGCAGGACAAGAGGCCACAAAGAAGTCACTACAGAGCACAGCTGCTATCCCACCTGCTGGAGATAGAGAATAGTGACTTGGTTGCTAAGTGCAGGAGCTTATGAGGCACAACTCATTAGAGTTCTCTATCTCCTCCTGTTGGTGGATGGTCACAACCCATTTATCTAGACTGATCCTTGGGACATAAAGGAATAATTATTGACATCAGATCCACAATGTCCTTCCCCAAGGATTTAAAAATAGTTCTAGAGCACAAAATTTAAAAGGCTATATGAATTATTCAACATCTGAATAACTGCCTGTGTATGATCAGGAGAAATCAAGGAAAATGTATTCCACTTAGATCCTACACTTAATTTCACCCAAAAGTTGATAAATACCCAGCACTGAAATTTTCAGTAATCCTAACAGCTTTCTTCTGGAAAGCATTTGCAAATTCTTGTCAATTAATCTATGTCTGATTTATCAGCCACAGTCCCAAAAGAAGTTCATTTCTTCAGTATGTCAAATATCATCAGATTCAGGTGCTGCCGCTTATATTTTCTTATCACAGTATTTTTTATTGGCAGTAAGCACAAATTCCTGGTATTTAGCAAGGCCCTCCTAATGTAAGATCAACATGTTCATGTTGAGCAACCTTCACCAATGGCTCTCCACTCTTCCTGTAGAGCTAGGACATGAACGTTTGAAAAGTGTTTTTAAAAGTTATGTTTCGGAATTAGAATGTTGGCAAGTGTTTTCATTTTCATGTTCATACTTCACACAATCAGAATGTATGTATATTCCGTGTGTTTCAACTGTACTCGATCAGGCCTTGATATCAAAGGCAATGCATTCAACTAAGGATGTACATATACAGTGAATTAAAATCAGTGGGGTCAATATTCAGCCGCCAGCGTTATTGCCGGATATTCAAAGCAGGGCCCCTGTGAGTTTCCTCATGGAATACCCAGTTTTGCAGAGCTGTCTAACGCACAGCCAGTTAACTCCGATATTCAGCACTTATCTGGCTATGAGCTACTGCATAAAGATATGTCTGACTTTTATGCGGTTAACCTGGCTAAAGTGCTGAATACTAGCACTTAACCAGCCAAGTACTGACTGTCCCGAAACACCCCCAAAATGGTTGGTTTGTAGTTTGGCGCTAACTGGTTCTTTTCAACAGCACTAACCAGTTAAGTGTTGACAAAAATGCTTGGTTAACCCTGAACAGGCGATTTAAATGGCCAGGAGCCATTACTGGTCTGTTAAATCGCACTGAATATCGACCCCAGTGTTTCCTAATCCTAACCTTGAAGCACACCTAGCCAGCTGGGTCTTCAGGATTGCCACACTAAATATGCATGAGATACCTGTATACATACATAGATATCCTGAAAACCAAATTGGTTAGGCTGTCTTCATAAGATTGGGAAACACCGAATTATATACCTTTTCTAAGGTACCACGGCCCTATAAGTTGTAGAGGCTGTTTTATTATTTTTTTTTTTTAACACAAGAAATATTTTTATTTGCAAACATAAGCGAATCTGAGCCCCAAATGTGGATAAATCAAGCCCTCAGTGATCTATCAACAGCACAGATAACAATAAAGGTACAAAAATAGAATGTAAGATTTATTAAGCCCATTCATCACTTGCTGTCTTGGCATTTATATTCCATTGTACCTTCCTTTCACATATTTATTCTACTTTGCCTCAATATGTTAATGTCAATTCAGAAAAGAATCCTGTTCTTACAAAATATGAAAATCTCAATATGCTTTGAAGTTTGGGTAAAAGATATTTTGCCGTTCTGCAACTATAGGAAAAAGACTTTGACAAAGGGAATTTCTTACCTGTAATGATTGCTGTCAGATTAAGGTGGTGTTTTTCATGGATTCACATTTATTGATCAAATGATCTGTCATGTGTAAGTTCAAAGGAGCCTCCCATGCTGGGTTTTCTAAGGTATCAATTCTGGTTGTGATGCAACCACCAACTGTAAGCTATTTCTATTAAATTTGTAATTCCTAAAGGGTTGGTGTATTTTGTATAACCATGAAAAATACAAGTTCTGTACAGTAATTCATGCTTTAAAAGGACTAGGAAGCTCAGATGTACAGAAGAGAATCAAATCCTGGCACAGTTAAACAAGGGGGAAAAAAAAGGCCAAGAGGGAAAGAAGGACATTCAGTGAAATAACAGAAGCAATCAAAATCATAGCAAGTTTCAAATTAATCTGAATAGAAGTTCACAAAATCCTATAAGGGTGTCAAATGACGACAGAACAAAGAATGCCATGCCCAAAGAATCCTCGTTTTCTCTATTACTGTGCTACCTTAGCAATGGACTTCACAACCGAAAGGAAAAGCAGTGCGCCAGAAGTAAGATATAATTTTTTTATTTTGGATTTTTTTTCTATTCAATTAATTTCCACCATCAGACTATGAGGAGAATAAATACAATCCATTTTTCACTTCCCAGGCAGAAGACCTGGAGTCGAGGAGTGGCCTAGTGGTTAGGGTGGTGGACTTTGGTCCTGGGGAACTGAGGAACTGAGAATTCCCACCTCAGGCACAGGCAGCTCCTTGTGACTCTGGGCAAGTCACTTAACCCTCCATTGCCCCATGTAAGCCGCATTGAGCCTGCCATGAGTGGGAAAGCGCGGGGTACAAATGTTAAAAAAAAAAAAAAAAAAAAAAAAAATACTACAGCTAATCTTGAGTTCTGGACAATCAGAATAGTGTTACAGTCTCTGTATGGCCATGTAGGGTACATCTATAAAACCTCTGTATGTGTAAAGTCTGCTTTGCATGCACAAAAGAACTTTTATAAAACGGTGCAACTGCTTACATGCATAAAAAATATGTGCACAGAAAGTGTGTACCTACTTTTACGTGGGTTGTGCACAGATATTACCAAGGGGTATAATAGTTGGAGCAAATGCATTTTATAAAAATGTTTGTATAGAAGTAGCACCTTTTACAGAGCAGGTGTAAATTTGTCTGCTGGCATTTGTGCATGATTAGGTCTGCATACAGAGCCTTTTTTTTCTTTTTCTACAAGGATCATAGGCACATAAGATACCTTTAAAAAATGGGCACCTTTTAGTAATTCTCACATAGGCATCCTATTAGAAAATCAAGCCCATATTGTCCGACCTTATATATACACGAGTCAATATTAAATGTTTATGTTCAAGATGCTAAAATAACCCTGGTACTTGAACTAACCAGAGATCCTATAACTTGTTACATTCCCTGTACTGGAACATCAACCCAAAGGGAGTCTTATCATAAAAGTCTACCAAAATCTCAAGAGACTACTATAAGCTAACTGCATTTTAAAAACCACAGGCTGTAACAGACTGTACCTCATCCCCCTGACAAAGCACACCAGCACTCTAGAAATTTGATGGTCTTACTTAATGTTTCTTGATATTAACAGGTCTCGATCCATCACCAGATACACAAAGGCCAATTCTATAAATAAGCACCATCCCTGGGATTCTATATATGGCGCCTTAATTTCCGCGCAGAAATTGAAGAATATTCTATAACAATGCGAGTAACTTAATTGGTTAACTAGCTAATCAGCACTATTAATTGGATGTTAACAAGCACTTATCAGAACTAATTGGCATTGACTGACACGCACAACTCGCTAAGTGTATTCTGTAACGTACTGTGTCTAAATTCTAAGTTGAATAGTTGAAAAGAGGTCGCTTCTAAAATCTATGTGTGTTATAAATACACCCATTCTGCAACTAATTTAGGTGTTAGGATTTATGGCCGCAACTACATTTGGTCTTGTGGAGAGGCGCTCAGCATTATTCTATATACTGTGTGGAAATTTAAGCCTATTCTATAAAATTTAGGCATACTTTATAGAATACGACTAGATGTATTTTTTTTCTGAGTGGAATTTTCAGGCGCCATATACAGAATCTAGACCTATATGCATGTGTACATGCTGCAAAAAATGCCACATGCACAAAAGTACCTTAAGCACTATTCTATAAGGATGCGCTTAGGTGGCATAGCGTGCAAATAGAAGAGCACGTACATGTGGGTGGAAATAGGTGGACATGATGAGTCTCAGTTACACATGTAGCTTATAGAATACTGTACATGTGCCCTTGCTGCACATACGTGCCCACAGTTATGCTAACTGGAGGCATGTAAATTTTAGACGCACTGATGCTGACTTATGCTCATATTCTATGAACGAAATCCAGGCAGCTAGATGCCTTTACAGAATAGGCACTCACCAGGGTGTCTTAGCACACCAAAAAGCTCACTTACAGAATTGTCCCCTTAGCATTTTTACTCTACACATAAAGGAAGTGTTATTTTTGAAAGCATATGTACAGATATCGGATAGTGATGAAGACACATTATAAGTATGGATGTTTAATCTTTATGTCGATCTCACAAGGTGAAGCACTGCAAACTGTAGATCAAGCTTTGACCACTTGCTCGAGGCCTTGGTGAATCCCTACAGACTTTTTGGTGGAGTTAACGAATATAGCTTTGTATAATAATAATTTTCTTTTTGATGACAAAATTTACTTACAGACTTCAGGTATTACAATGGGAGCCTCATTTGCGCCCTAGGTGGTGAATTTGTTTATGGCTACTTTTGAATAGCAGTATGTTTATAATTCTATAATGTATAGCCATGTCAAATATTGGAGTTGTTATATTGATGACGTATTTTTGATACAGAAAGGAACAGAAGAACTTAAAATTTTTGTGAAAGAATGAAATAATAAACATTCTACTATTAGATTTGATCTTACATTTCACAAGGATGAGATTAATTTTTGGATGTGAAGATATGCAAAATATATGGTAAACTGAGAACATCAGTCTATACTAAACCTACAGACAAAAATTATCTCCTTCAGTATGGAAGCATGCATCTGATGCATATATAAAATAGTTTACCATTCTATTTCCTTCGGTAAAGAAGAATATATAACTCTAAACAGGAATATAAGAGATAAATGTGAGGAGCGAGGTTATCCTTGGAAGACAGTATAACAAGCATATAAAAGGGCGCTATACAACGATAGAGAATGGTTGTTGCAACCAAATAAACGTCATCCTTCTGAAGCTTTACCATGTGTAATACGATACAATGTAAGTCGTCGATAAAAATGTCAACAATAATTACGTGTCATTGGAACATTTTACAAACTCATGAGGTATTTTCTCAACATAATCTGATGAACACTTATACTAGGAATACCAATCTATATGATAAATTGAGCAAGGAGATGTGTGGACGACACATCAGCCATCAGAAGGAAATCATCAGAAATGTGGACATTGTTCTATTTGCGATATCACAGTGGAAGGTTCAAGTGGATTAAGGGATAAAGGGACACAGAGGAAGTCAATTAAGATATTTCACTATGCGTGAATCCATTAATGTGATTTCCATTATTAGAAGCCTCTGTGATCTTCCATATGTTGGCCAGAACTCAGGAAATTTAAAACAAGGCTAATAGAATATAGGCATTGTGTCAACACTGAGAAATTACCAGTTACAATGTATGGTGATCAGTGAGATTCATATGGGTAAAGGGGGGGGGGGGATGTTAAAAGTTATCTACACAGAAGAACACAATGGTGGATATTCAAGCTAAATGCTATCGAACCAGCAGGGCTCAATACAGCAATGGAGTTGAATGCTTTTTATTGATTTTGTTCCACAGAGGAGTTCTTTTAATAATATACTTGAAACTGACTGGCTGGCGTTCGAGTTGGCGTTTTTGTGTGTATATCTATCTCTCTCTATATATATATATACATAAATATACACACACACACCGCAGCCATCTTGACACATGAAATGAAGGGTTGAAAGTTCCAACACTGAACGTAACTCTTGACGCAGCAGGTTTTTTATGAAAAAGATTCACCACTGTCAGGGTTTCAAATTTTTCTTTTGTCCAGGAAGCACAAGCTTTTTTGTATTTTTAAAAATCAACAGCATGGTTCTGTGGAGAAGAGGAGTTTGGAGGAATCCTTGTATGTACAAAGAGTGTTGCAAAGTGGATATCTCCATGAAAATTCGGAGACCAGCAATATTAGAAAAATAGGTTTCTTTAAAACTGAGGAACAAAACTCTTTTCAATTATGTAAATGGATATAGAGGGAAGGTATTTACTTCAATGCAGGTTGAGGTTTTTTGGGAATAGTCTATTCTTCCTTTGAGGAGTTTTTTTTTACTGTTCTTCCCCCCCCCCCCCCTCGTACCTTGTATGATTGAACCAATGACAACAGGATTCCTAAGGTAACAGCACTATCACATATTCCCATACTTTGGGGTGATGTTGGGAGATTTGAGGTTCTTTTTCTTTAAAGTAAATAATTTTTTTTACTAGTACCTCTATGTTCACTTCTCTAACTAGCAAACTTTCTTAATAGAGAAAAGTCTGTAGATATGTAATTTGATTTCATCCAGAAATTTCTGTGTATCTGAAATGGTTTGTATAAAATTTTAAGCATGGAAGGTTTTCTGAGATAATTTTCAAAGTGGAAACCTAACAAATCTGCACAGAGAAAACTGCTTGTACCCGCATGTGTAGTTACACATATTGCCTTCTCTGGAAATAATTTTATACATTTTTTTAATATATATAAAATTAGGTCACACCTAAAAGTACATGCAATGCAGGTAGGTGCATACTTGTAGAGTAGACATGCTCGGGGGACAAGTTTGGGCAGAACCTGGAAGAGAGTCAACATTACACACATATTTTATGCACTAGCACAGTGGTTCTGGTCCTGGAGGCAACCCCAGCCAGTCAGGGTTTCAAGGATACCCACCTGACTGGATGGGGTGCCTCTAGGACCAGGTTTGGGAACCACTGCGCTAGCATTTACACCTATATCTTTATAAAATATGCTAAAAATAGGCTCCTTCTTGCCTTATTATCCTAGGCATCCTGTATTAAAATTACCCTGTACAAAGTCTATATAAAATAGTAGTAGGTAGGATGCAAACAAAACAAACTGGGCAGCCTGGGTGCCTTACAAATTGGCACCAAAAAACCAGATGCTTAGTGCGATTCTATCAACTATGCCTAAAGTTAGACGTAGTTTATAGAATATGATTATTTGCCGTTCTCACAACAAAATTTTAGGTGCATCCATTTAGGACACCTAAAACCAGGTCTAAATACCTACGCCTAACTTAGGCGCAGATCATAGTGCACATAGTTTTTTGAAATGCTAACAATATGCCCATGGCCATGCCCCCTTTTTGGCTGCAAGCATTACAATTTACGTGCACTACGTTATAGAATATGCCTAGAAAGTTGTTGTCAAGTACCAATGATCAGTGCTGATTGGCTTATTAATCAATTAAGTTGTACATGCAATTTGGCCCTGTGGCCAAATTATCGCACACAACTTTAAAGGCGTCATTTATAAAACTTGGGGGATTATAAATAATGAAAGAAGTGACTGCAGTAAATACATCAGTTTATCTTGGAAAAGGTTGATACTAGCTCTAAAAGGCACAAGTAATTACTTGTTATGCTTGCTCACACAAGTTTCGAGTAGAAAAAACATAAGGTTCTGGTCACACATACTTTGGCCCAGGCTATGCAAAATCTTGTAGAAAAATCAGACATATATCTCTGTGCCTATAAACTACTGAGATACATTAGCATGACCATTTGGTTTGACAACAATGTAAAATATTTTCATAATGTGGCCTTGATTTGTATAATGAACTTCAGCTGTTACTGGATCAAAGTTCAATAATATTAGTAATGTTATTACTTGATTGGGAAATCCCAATTTTAATCAACCCACTGTTTTCAGTTAGGTCCAAGAGGCTACAGACAGTGGCAGAGGCGAATCCTATCCTCATGTCCCAGTAGTACTCCCTGAATCATAATCCAGTGCTCTAACTAGTGGTCCATGTCATTTGCTAACAAGGTACTATTTGTAGGTACATCATACCATATATATAGTACACTACCAGATGAAATTTCAGAGGTCTTAAATCAATCTACACAGTACACATATGTGGTTAGATTTTGAAATACCATCAGTGCTGTGAAGTCTTCAGTAAGGAAAACAGAGCGGTCTTCCCAACTTTTAATGACTTATAATGAACATAAACAGAAGATAAAATAAAACACAATGGTTAATACATTTTAATTCTTAACAGTATTAATAGGCATCTAACACTTACACTGTGAAATAAAGTTACTCACCGGAACAAAGAATTCCTTAATTTTAACTCCTGAGGAAAGGGCTTTAGCTGTATCTTCCTTAAGCAATTTACTTAAAATACTTCTTAAATGGGTATTACGTTGTGTGAGAAATGCTGCTAAAATAGCCCTTGAAACGGCAGTATTATCTTCTGTTACTTCTTCTGTGGGATTATGTATAACTCCTAAGCGTGCATTGCTGCTTGTTTTCTACAAGGTAAAATTATTAAAACATATCAATTCAATTCTGTTTTCCTCAACACATGCTTCAACAACTTTAAAAACAAACAATATGGTCAATGGAGGAGCAATTTTCAGAATACTTATGGTGCTTGCAAGCTGATTTTCAGGTGAAAGTATAGGCTGGCAGGTGATTGTGGGTCAGCAACGTACACTCATTAAAACATACATGGGGGATTTCAAAATGAAATCTCTGTACACACTTTTCCTCCCCTGACCTATCATAGGTAAAACATCATGCACACCTTTACCCTCACTAATGTAGGTAATTTTCAAACCCTGTTTCTACAAGGATAGGAATGCATTTACTAGAATATTTTGAATACTGTTTCCATAGTTGAAATATCCTGAGCTTTTGTAAATATCATAATTTTAATGATTTGGGAAGGCAATTTTCATAGTGCTAATGGAACTGCAAAGTCTGTGGCAAGTTTTTATTCACAGACTACAAAACTGTTCAAAGTAAAGTTATGTGTGCACTGTTACTTTGCAAATTGACTAAGAAGAAGTTCCTGTGTAGACTGGATAGGCCAGGTGGTCTTTGTCGACTATTACTTACTATGTTAACATAGATGGTTTTAGAAGGGTTAGCTGCCATTTACAAGTGTAAAAACCTGATTTACAAGGGCAAATTGGCACACACACAAGTAATATACTCATTAAAATATACATTGGAGTGGAGGAGTAGCTTAGTGGTTAGTGCAGTGGACTTTGATCCTGGGGAACTGAGTTTGATTCCCACTGCAGCTCCTTGTGACTCTGGGCAAGTCACTTAACCCTCCATTGCCCCTGGTACAAAATAAGTACCTGAATATATGTAAACCGCTTTGTAGTTGCAAAAACCTCAGAAAGGTGGTATATCAAGTCCCATTTCCCTTCCCTAATAATTTTAGAAAATGTGCTTATATGTAAAGTGACCAACCGCCGATTTTTTTAGATAGGCGATCATTTTTCTATCAGTTGATACTTTTAATTTATACATCCTTTCACTTTCTCATTTGTTCCAGTTTCACAATATTAGATTATCGGTAATTTTTTATTATACTCACCGTGCTGTTCCTACATTTCTTATTATACTCAATGTGATGCTCCTATGTTCTTTTCATTAAACATTACATTTGCTCATATTGACTATTGTTATAAACCATATACCACCCCAGCCCCTTGTGC
Organism: Microcaecilia unicolor; assembly: GCF_901765095.1. Taxonomy (NCBI): domain Eukaryota; kingdom Metazoa; phylum Chordata; class Amphibia; order Gymnophiona; family Siphonopidae; genus Microcaecilia; species Microcaecilia unicolor. The sequence continues at coordinate 102,466 of NW_021963331.1, read as the reverse complement.
AAGCTGTTAATTTACAGTTTTTACGCAGACAGTTGATACTGACTATTCAATACTTGTTTCAATCTTTATAGACCAACTACATACTACAACACTCCAAGGTAACCATCTTTTGGAGATTTACCCATTCACATAGCTACCAAGACTCCTGAGGCAGGCCTGTGGCCGAAACACAGATCTGTGTCGAGTCTTCAATAAATCGCTTCAGATATTTCTCTGTTGCCCTAGTCTCTTGAGTCATTGGCCCACTTCCCACTGTCTTTGTACTACTACACATAACGTGTAAACAGTACACATTCACATAACAATAATTTTAATATTTTTTGCTGCTGAAGTTGTCTTTTCACTATTGCCTATGTCCAGATTGTCCTTGCTGTACATCACCTTGGGTGAATTTCTTCAAAAAGGCAGTAAAGAAATATGGGTGAATTTCTTCAAAAGTGGTAGATAAATCCAAACAAATAAATAAAATCAATCATCTCCTTTTCCTTCTTGGGCACATTAATTCACACTGATGACCTCTCCGATTTTCATGCCCCAAATCTTCTTGTATTAATCTCATTTGAATTTCAATAATGCTCTAATACCTACAGTCAAAATCATGAGCTTTACTTTGACCTAGTCCTTTTTTCCTCTCTGTTACTTCAATACCTCTGTTCTTTCCCTCTCTAATCATTTGATAACTTTAACAGATTCTTGTTAAATTAGCAAAAACATTTTTAGGCCTCTCTCAGTTACTGACTGTGCCATCCACCCCTCCTCTACCACAGTATCTCTGCTTCTCTCCACAATCTTGTTAAAGTATGCTGATAAGGTAATACAGATTAAAATATGTTTGTATACCAGATGGGCTAACTGATCTTTGACTTTTTGATTTGACATTGAATCTCTCATTATCAGCTTTGAAGTTGTGAATAATCATGTTACATAATAATTTGGGCTTCTGTTTATTTGGTGTTTAGAAATTAATTTAGGTGATTATTTTCCAGCTAATTAGGATGCTTTTGAGAACCCAAAAAAAGAATCCGTGTTTATTGGTGTTTTCATGTCACAGGCACTATTGCTTAGTACATTTTCTGGCTTAATCAAAAATGTAAATTTGTGTCCCTTAATAGCTGTCAGAAAATAAAAACGCACAAAAACTAGGTGGGGGATATGAGACAAAGCAGAAAAGGGGGTAAGAGTACTAGAAGAAGTGGTATTTTTTTTTCTAGTGTTTATAAAAAAAAAAACCCTCCTATTTTAATTTTTTTGTATTAGGGCTTTTATTGGTGTTTTATCAGTTCAGCTATCCAATGAAGTTGAACCACTTGCACATTTAAGGCCACAAGTCAAGTAAATTGGAATGTGCGACAGTTATACTGTATACTCTTTCTCCATACACCCCATAAACCTAAAAAATAAATTACTAAACAAGATATTTCTATACTCTACATACATTAACAGTAAAACCTTTTATTTTGTAAGAGAAACCACCAAAAACTTACCATGTGTTTCACAGCATTAGAAAGCAGTTGTCTCCCAGATGCTTTGTCAAAATCAGCAATAATCCAGATGGTAACTGCATAAATTACATCCTCATCTGAAAGGAGAAGTTAATCTAGTCAAAGAAGCTCTAAACTCCACAGCAATATACAGCAGAATCTATTTTGCTTTTCAAATAATTAGAGAACACAAAGACAATTTTTAGAATTCATCTAGTCAAAATGCAGAAACAAAAAAAAAATTCTTTGTGATGCCAAGTAATGACCAAGGTTCAAGGCACAGAATAAAAGCAACCACCTGCAGTGTATCAAACAGCACGTATTATAGTTCTTTTGTTTGAGGAGCCATTATTTATTAGAGCAGCAGTTCTCAACTCAGACTGATTTTAAGGTATTCACAACATTTTCAATGGGACCAGTGTATAACCAAAGTCAAACCTACCTGGGTGTAAGTGAAGGAAATATAACTGGCTAGCAGACTGCATGAGTTTGTTATTGATAGTCCCTATCCTATTTGTGTCAAAAGAAACTAAGTCCAACCAGCTATTTAAGGGGTTTTGCCTCCTCCAAATAGGTGTGACTCTTGCATGCCAATGTGCGTAGTGCACTTTCATCTTTGAGAGTATGAGGCCAGGTAAAAATGTTGGCAGGACAACAGACCAGTTAAGACTGAAATCCAACACTACATCATAAAGTACCTTAGGATGAGTGTGCAGAACCACCCTGTTAAATAATTTGGTGTAAGGTGGATCAGTTACTAGAGCTTGGAACTCGCGAACTCTGCGTACTGAAGTCACCACCACAAAAATAAGACTTTCCAGATCAACTACTTCAGTTAACAGGTATCAGCAACTCAAAAAAAACTTTTCATCAGCTAGGGTAACATCACACTGAATTCCCATGACACTGCAGGAGGCTTTATGTCAGGTTTCAACAGAAGCAAGCCTCACATGAACCAAACAACTAAAGGCTAAAGGGTTTCCTTTCTACATGCTGGTGATAAGTGTCAATTGCACTAAAGTGGACCCTAATGGAGTTCCAAACCTGACTCAGACAAATATAGAAGATATTCAAGCAGTTTCTGTGGGAGACAGAAAAAGGAGACTAGGGCCCTTCCTGACACAGACCGCAAACCTCCTCCATTTAAATTTGTCTAGTGGAACTCTCCTGGAAGCCAACAAGACCTGTAACATACTGTCAGGCAAGTTCATAGAAGCTATCATTATCCTTTCACAATCCAAGCAAGGGGACTCAATACTGGGGTACCAAGCCCCTTGAACTTGCATGATCAGTGATGGTAATTGCCCAATTTTGTGGGTTAAGAACCATATTTGCCTCAGTCAATGCAAGGTGATGAGAACCATGGTTCCTCTATTGTATCTGAGCTTCAGGAAAGTTTTCACTATCAGGAGAATTGGAGGACATGTGTATAGAAGACCTTCCCCCTAATCTACGATGGTGACATCCAAGGCTAGTCCTCCATATGACCCTATCCTGGAGCAAAACTTAAGAATGGTGAAAAGATCTATGAAAAGTGACACTCCCAAAATATCATTCGAGCCACATCCTCGGCTAAGGACCAATCGTGTAGCCGTAGGGCATTATTCAGATGTCCGCCCTGCCAAGTAGCTGGCCCTGAATGTCATTCTGTGAGAAATGGCCCAGTTTCACACCCTGACAGCTTCCCTATATTGAAGGTTTGAGACTGTTCTTCCCTGCTTGTTGATGTAATACATTGCCACCTGTTTGTCCATCTGTATTAATATAATTTTGTTAGCCATATGATCTCTGAAAGCCTTTGAGTGTTCCAAACTGCTCTCAATTTCAGAAAATTTATCTGGTGGCGTTTCTCCTGATAGGGTCATGAGCAATGACCGTGAAGCCTATCTCCATGAGCTTCCTAGTCCAGTTTGGATGCATCTCTCATAAGTGCTTTTTGATACTGTGGAATTTGAAAGCAAATGCCTTTTGTCAGATTGGACAGCATATCTATCAGGCCAGAGTCCCAAATGGGCTTTATAACAGATATGACATCTGCAGCCTGTGAATGGCCTGACTCCACCACATGTGTAGGCCCACTGAACTTGTCTCATTTCAAGATGTGCCAGGTGCATTATACACACTGTTGAGGCCATGTGGCCCAGTCTTCTCAACATGTCCCATGCCAATATCTGCTGACTCTTGGATTTCTACAACTATGGACACAAGATTGGTAATCCTCTGCTGTGGTAGAAAAGTTTTCATCTGAATTGTGTCTAGAAGAGCTCCAAAGAATTCCAATTGTGGTGACTGGCTTAGTTGGGATTTTGGGTAGTTTATAATGAACCCTAGTAACTCCAGCACTTGGATGGTTGTGCACACTGATCTTTCTGCCTCTTATCATGCAATCTTCCAAACAAGGAAACACCTGTACTCCCACTCTGCATAGATATACTGTTATGATCAAAAGGCATTTTGGGGTCCTTTTACTAAGCTGCGTAAGCATCTACACGCGCCCAATGTGCACCAAAATGGAGTTACTGTCTGACTACCACGTGGCTCTTGCGGTAAATTCATTTTTAACCCCCGTAAGATACGCTCGTCTGAAAATTTTTTTTTAAATTTTCGGATGCGCACCAAGTGGCATTTGATGCACATAGGTCATTACCGCCCAGATTCTTTACCGCTAGGTCTATGGCTGGCGGTGGACACGCGGCAATTTTCATTTTGCCGCAGTTCCATTTTCGGCAATAAATAAACAAATAAAGAGGCTTTTTTTTAATAGGCGCACTGAAAAATGGATCTGCACGCAACCAAAACCTGCGCCTATACTACCGCAAGCCATTTTTCAGCGTGCCTTTGTAAAAGGACCCCTTTGTGAATACCCAAAGAACCGACACAATAGCAGTACTTGATACTAGTACTGATGTTTCTCTATGATGAATCTGCAATACCTCCTGTAACTGGTATGTATCTCTACATGGGTGTGAATATCCTTTAAGTACAGAGAATATAACTAGTTTCCTTTTTTGACAAAAAGGAATTAAGGTACCTAAGGAAATCATGCAGAATTTTTCAGTTATTATGAACGTGTTCAAGACTCTTCTGTTTAGGATGGGGGTGGAATCCCCCTGTCTCTCTCGTGATCAGGAACTACTTTGAAGTAAACCCCTTTCCTCGTTCCCTTGATGGAATGAGTTTGACTGTAACTGCATCTATGAAGGAACAGAGTTGCTTGATAAGTATTTCCTGATGTTGAGAACCTGACCAAGATGCTCTTGGTGGGAATTTGATGGTTTCCAACAGATTTTCAGAACCAACCAATTGGAGGTTATAAGGGGTCAGTAGTTTGAAAAAAAAAATTGGGTATGGCTACTCTTATGTTCTTATGTTTATATCCACCTGTCTATAACTACAGTACTCCGGAGACCTGCACGCTGCTCTAATGGACCTGGCTATTACATCTGAGGCTGTCATAGAAGTTGGTGAATATTTTTAATTCACATTTTTTGAGGGGGGTTGGAAGAGGTCAGTGACTACTGAGGGAGAGGGTCATCTATGAATCCCTCCAGTGGTCATCTGGTCATTTAGGGCACCTTTTTGTGTCTTAATCATTAGAGAAACAGGTCTAGACCAAAATGTTGAAGTTTTTGCCCTACACATTTTGGATTTGTTGCATTATGGCTGTAAAATGTCCAACTGTTAGGTACACCCTAAGGTCACCCAAATTCCGCCTTCAAAATGCCCCCGACATACCCCCTCATGATTTGGATGCATTGCAGACATATGCATAGACAGACATCTGCAAAACAGCTTCCCAAAATACCATTTCGAACGTTCGGAGAAGAAATGTGTCCAAATGGTGCTTTATGACACTTTTGGGACGTTTTTCTCTTTCAAAAATGAGCCCCAACATAACTAAAAATAATGACACCGAGATTACCAATTTAACTCTAAGTCCACCTTTTCCCAAGTTTAAAAGCAATTTCACAACAGGTAAAACATTCACCAATGGAGATTCTTCCTTTCTGGAATTCCTCTCACAGTACCATAGGGCTCCAGGTGTCAAAAAGGCACCAATGACCCTTTATGGTAATATCAGAGTACTACTGCTAGGTGGCATCCTTACGGAATATCATAATGCCTCTCTTTATATATATATTTATGATGTAGCCAGACCACGAGTGCAATGTGCAGGTCTGGTCAGAAATGCTATAGCAGAATTAGAGAAGGACAACACGAAATGGAAAAGGGGATGGGACTTCTCCCTTATGAAGGAAGGCTGGACAGATTAGGGCACTTGGAGAAGGATATACCAGAGATTTATACAATCATGAGTGGGATGGAAGAGAAATAGTGAACAGATATTTACTAGTTTACTTTATACAATTTGATTTCTTGTTTCACCAATTAGACTGAAAGTGAGTTACAATTAATAAAATAGAATACATTAAAAACACGACAATTATAACATTTTTTGCTACATTTCTCATATATTGTAACCTCAAGCCACTAAATACTAGCTCATTAAACCCACTTTCCTATAACCTCACTATGAGGCCTTTTTACTAAGCTGTACTATGAGATAGGGAGCTGCACGGGAATAGGGATTATGGGAATCCCGTGGAACCCGCAGGTATGAAATACGATGCCATGGGACTCTTATGGGATTCCCAACGGAGTGCAGTCAAAATCTCGGGTTACTCCAGAATAAGGCCTGCAATGCACCAAGAGAGGTAGTTGAAGCACCAGAAAGAAGATTGGAATGTACTGAGAGAGGCAGTTGGAGCACCAGAATGAGGCTTGAAAGGCCCAAAGAGGAAGTTGGATTGACAGACAGATTTGGAACACTCAATGGTTGAATAGTGAATACTATCCAAAAAACCACAGGAGGCTGTTGGGGTTGGGAGGAAAGAGGGCTGTGAACAAATAAATAATAGCGTTGACTCCTTCAGGTATGGTTGGGAATAGAGGAGATTAATTGTGGGGATGGAACAGATCTTAGCAAGTACGGGAGGGTATGGGTAGGGTAGGGTGAAATTTCTGTCCCTGTGCAACTCTCTACTATGAAAAGGGCTTAGTGCATTCTTATGAGGGACTTTTCCACAAGCTAAGCTCATTTTTAGCAAGGCTGTCAAAAAAGGCTTTTATCAGATTACAATGGCCTCAAATACAAATCTACATACGCATCAAGCTTCTCCTTCATTGTGACACAGCTTTGGAATGCACTGCCTAAATTCTTAAAATCAACTCAGAACCATCTAAACTTCAGGAAATTATTGAAGACCATCCTTTTCAAGAAGGCTTACCTTCCAGACGTAACTTAGTCTACTACTTCCTTGTTACAGCAAAATTTATGGACCCTAATGTTCTTTTATTATCTTCTATTGTCTTTGTTGTTTTATACGATATGTTCACGAGTAATATTTTGCTATGACATTTTCTGATATTTTACTGTACTGTAGCCTACCCATGATATTGTGTAAGCCACATTGAGCTTGCAACTAGTGGGAAAATGTGGGGTATAAATGTGTTAAATAAATAAAATAAATAAAAATCTATTTGTTGAATATATGGCTGTGTGCTAATGTTATCATCAGAATGCAGCTATTCAAAAAAGAAATTGACGCACAACTGCTTAGTGCCTCCTATGTAGGAGGCATTAAGGGCCCCCGCTTTAAATCAGCATTATTCAGTTAGCACGCACTGTCAGCACACCAGTTAAATAGCGTCTCCACGCCCATTCTTTGGCCCTGGCACGTCCCTACCAAGAAAATGTTTTTAAGAATACCATGCACTTAGTGCACAGGTGGCAAAACTAACATGGAATGCTTTAGTTTTATACTATTTTTTTCTGTGTGTTGGCACCTAACGCAGCTTGGCAAAAGGGCCCTTATGATTGGCTAAAAATATTTTTACACAACCAAGTTTCTTTTAAAAATGGAATAGCAATTTAATACTCTCAATTCCAACAGAATGGCATTCCAAAAGTTTGGGACCATTGCCCTAAATTTTCTAGGGTTGTGCAGGCAAAATTGTTGATTATTATTATTATTTTCATGTAGGGAAGCAATGATGTTAACAGTGCACTGTATTTACCAAGAGTGTGCACAATTTTTATTAGTGCAAGCAGTGTGCACCATTTATGAATGAGGAAAAAAATATAAAATTTCATTTTTTCCCTGTTGTTATGGGCTAAAAGTAACATGAAATAAATGCATATCCCTAATATTTTTCATTTGAAATAGTACTAGGACTAGAGAACATACCATGATCTGGCAGATGGCAGGTTTAAAACAAATCAGAAAAACAACTTTTCACTCAACACAATTCAACTGTGAAATTTGTTGCTGGAAAATATGGTGGAGGTATCTCGCACACATGATTTAAAAGGGATTTGGCCAAGTTCCTGGAGGAAAAGTTCATAAACAATCATTAATCGAATAGATGGGTGAGGTCACCACTTATTCCTACTTGGTAACGTTTTATTGACCTGTGCTTGGCTACTGTCAGAAATAGGATGTTGGGCTCAGTGAACCTTTTGTCTGACCTGACATGGCACATCTTATATTCTTTTTAAATAGTTTTAACAAAATTACTTACTATGCCATTCAAAAATGAATGGATACCAGTATCAATGCTTTGTGATCACAGAAGAAAAGCAAGCACTTAAGGAAAATTAGCATACCCTTTTTTCTCAAGTAATTCATGTTGTCCACAATTACAGCAGTTTTGTCTTGTGAATCCAGGTAAGAAAAAGTGGAAAACTCATTCACATGAACTGAAGCTGTAAAATTAAAAGATTACAAGCATGTTACAGTCAAATATTTTTTATTCAATAAAATCTCATTATGAAAGATTTTCTTTACCTCCTTTGGACACAAAATTAAGATGTTTTCTTTCGGTCCCAAGTATTGTGGGATTTATACGAGAAACTACACTGGGCTGATCCATTAGGAAATCTGTCACATCCATATGATCATTTAAAAGACCCTGAAGTAATAAAAAAAAATAATTAACAAAAAAAATTTCAAGTATGAAATAATAGCATAAAATCCCACAAGTTATGCAAAATGCAGTGTTCATCTGCATATATCGGTTGCTACATATGTACACAAGAATGTTTTTTAAAGGCACGTGTGTGACTTTTTTCATCAGTTTTTATAACAAATTTTTACAATAGTAAGGCCTTTTCAGTCTGTACTAACTTGTTGCACTGCAATGCCTATTAAGCAGTGCAAACAGCAGTAAGCAAACAAGTAAAAGTTTCAGAAATGTAGGAAACTAATTGAAGTCTGTTACTATAAAATTCTACTGGCTATAAAAAGCAGCCTCAGGGCTCTGATTACTAAGGTGCGCTAGCGTTTTTAGCGTGTGCATAAAATTAGCGCGCGCTGCGTAGGTGCTCATAGGAATATTGTGGGCGCCTGTAGCGTGGCTTTGTAAACGGGACCCTCGGTTTGTTCCAGAAGATGGGAGTAGTGGCAGCTGTAATCCAGTTGAACAGGAGTATCAGAAAGAACTGAGCAAGGAATTAAGGGGCCCTTTTACTAAGCTGCGGTAAAACGTGGCCTGCGTTAGATCTGACACATGTACTGGGCCATTTTTTTTTACCGTGGCAGGAAAAAGGCCTTTAAAAAAATGGGGCAGTAAATGGCAATGCGCTAACATTAAAATTAGCGTCTGGCTATTTACTGCCTGGCTCACATGCTACTTATGCGGTAATCCGGCAGAGTGCGACAATGTGGCCACGCTGATTGTCGGGAACGCCCCTCGTGGTAGAAAATTATTTTCTACCACAGGAAACTGCACGTGCCAACTTTGGAACTACCGCCAGGCGCCTGCGCTACCCCACTGGTAGGGTCGATTTGGCGCACAATAGCTGCGCAGCAGCCCTACCATGGCTTAGTAAAAGGACACCTAAGTATTTGTGGGGTGTTCTCAAGGCTGGAGGTATAGACTCAGCAGCCTATGGAGATGCTGACCCAGTAGCTGGAAGATCACAAGAAAGGGAAGCGTCAGGGTTAGAAGCTTGTCCTCACTAGTTCAAACTCTGCACAGAACTGGGCTACTGCTATAAATGAAGAAATACAATCAACGAACTGCTAACAAGAGCCACTGGTGAAGAGGAACAGGCACATTCTGCGGTATGGGAGGAGGCTCATCATGCTACAGAAAAGATGGAAGAGTTTATCTGTGAGTTATGAGAGCAGTCATTCCATATGATGTTCTTCCACACTAACTGAAGGACAATTATTATCTTCTGCATGGACACTGCTTAACTGTACCCTCTTTCAAAGCCTACTTCTCATGCATTTTTACTACACAAACACTGGCAAAAACTGGAAACACGTTAGGTTTTCTGCTTTTTCTGTTCTTTGGCATTCTGACCAAACTGAGGTCAAACATGTTCATTGCCTCCTTGCAAGAAAAAGTGGTCAAAGCATGTTCTTCTTGGGCATAATATTATGCCTCAGACGTTTCTGGCTTTTCCATGCCATTTGCCTTTCAGAAAAAGGTTTCAAGTACTTTTTCAAAGCTGGATTATTCTGGGATAATGATCAACAGGTTTGTTCCTTGGTTATATTATTCACGCTAATGCTCTCCTCAGCCTGAGTGCTTCAGATCACTACTATCATCATAGCCCAAATGGAATAAGATTTACAACCCTCAAATACTGTCCAACGAGAGCAGATGTGTTATTGGGCAGGCTCTAATATTATTCTCATCCTTCACTTTACCCACAGCACAGCAATTTCTAAAGGCTAGTGGATGGGATATTTTCTTCTGATGGCTATCATATACATCACAGACAGTGGCCTGTCTATATCCCTGAATGTTTCTTATCCAAAAAATACATAATCTGGTTTCTGTTCTATGAGATATTCAATGAGCTAGTGGTGGCTGCACACTTAATCCATGTCTACAGTGTCTCAACTTGCAGGACTTTTGATATGGACTAAAGGTTTAATAAACTATTGACACACCTCTGAAAAGTACTTGCTGCCCAAATGCTGGTCTGATAGCATACAACTGGCCAAAAGTCACAGGAAGATTTCAAGCACATCTGGGATAAACAATTTAAGTCTTAAGAATGACCATTTTCAGGCCATGGTTCTGTAGGGAAAGTTGATTCCTAGTGAAGATGATTTCTAGCTTATTAATCTTTTCAAAAATGGATCAAAAATGATTTCATGTATTTTTTTAAAGGTACTAGCATATAAAGCATGAATGCAAGAACTGAATGCATAAAAAACTCAGATTTTCAATTATTGGTACTTCTGAATTCCAAGATTGGATATTTTTATTGTTAGCACATTTCTGTGTGTGTGTGTGTGTGTATTATATATATATATATATATATATATATATATATATATATATATATATATATATATAATTAGGGCTACAAGTTAATCACAATTAATATTATAATCAATGCATTATTTATCAATTAATCACATTGCAGCATCTCCTGTCTCCTCCAAGCATCTCTTCTGCTCTCTTCCACTCCCAACCCCTGAATAGTGACCCAAATACATTATTTGTATGCAAACAAATAGCGATTGAATACGAATAGTCTGGGGCTCTACTGTGCTAAATTCTACTGAAATAAACACTTGATCTCTGATTTCACCTTGCTCAATGTCCATTATTCATATTCGGTATTTGTGAACTGTCAAATTACATTTTTCATTATTCGTGTACGACTGAATAGTAAAATATGCTCTTCAGTACAGCTCTAGTAGCAGCTACAGCTACCACCAGTAGCATTGGGTCTAGGCTTTATCTGCTGCTATGACTTGATCTATCTCTAGCCACTGTTCATTTTCTCCTGCAAGATCAGAGTCATAGGAGCCGACTCTGTGGGTGCTTGAGCACCCCCAATATTGAGAAAATTCTTTTATGTGTCCAGGAAGGGGTTATTTCCACTGGGCTTAGCACCCCCAATAATTATGAAAAGTTGGCTCCTATGATCAGAGTCCCCGGCTCCTGTCAGGGCCTGATCATTCTCCCAACTCCTATAAGGAGGGAAAAGGCAGAAAAAGGTAGGGGGAAAGCACATGAATGAAAGTGGAGCCAGGTCATCACACAGATTAAGGAGGGCATGAGAGATATTGAAGGCAGAAGCTGAGAGGAAAGAGGCATACTGTGACTTAAGGGGAGCAGACAGAAGTAGACTGTAAAAGGATGATCGACATAGTTACTGCCCATTAACTGTTCTGCACTATCTGCTGCATTAATGCCACATCAAGACAAGCAGCTAACTGCATTGTGTTATTTGCTATGCTATATATATATATATATATATATATATATATATATATATATATATATACATACATACAATAAAAGATTGTCTGTGTTAATTGAATTAAAAACTGTTGAGGATGCCAGCAATGGTTAATTATGGTTTAGTAAACAGGCCTGTATATGTAAAACACACACAAACAACATATATGCTTATTTAAACATTTTTAGAAACATACACAAATTACACAGCTATACATATATTTCACATATGTATCTATTTAGAGAAACAAAATCAATATATTTATGCATATATAAAAATGCAAGCAAAGTACAACCCACTATGTGTGAATTTTACATTCTTTCAGAGTTCTAGGCATACCATGAAAACAGCCCTTTGTAAAATGCTTGTGGCATCCATAATCTTCTGCAGAATATTCGTCTCTAGCTCTTCAGCATCCATCTCTTCACTGCTAAAGGGCACACCATTGAAAAGAGCTTGAGGCAAAGGACCCAGGCCTGTCTTCTTATAAAAAGTTGTTCCCATCTATTAAAATCAGGAATATCACAAAATTAGACTGTGATTGACTGCAGTAGTTAAACTACAGCCATAACAACAGACAAATTCTTTGAACTACCAGTTTATAATAAGTTCTATGGTGACAAACAAAGATTTGCTGGATCTTTACAAAGGTATTTCTTTTTTTGAGAGAAAGTTTTCTTCAGTAAACTAATTTTTTTGGTAGATTAGTAAATATGGCTCAAAGAAAACATAGTACGTCATCTAATGGGCTATAAAGAAAAAAAATTAAATTGGCAAACATAGGGGCCCTTTTACTAAGCTGCAGTAGGTACTAGCGCATGCCTACCATGCGCCAAGAAACACTGCGCTGTGATGTGCTGAGGCGTCCTGCAGTAGTGTGACGTCAGTGAAAGCTAATCCCACACTAAACATAGTTTATGCTTTTTGGCATAGGAGGCATGTCCTGTGCTAATTGGGTAGCGTGGGAACACTGCCACGAACTGCTCAATTAGTGCGGGTGCCTTTACCGCCTAACAGGTGGCGGTAAGGGCTTCCGTGGTAATGGCCAACCAATAATTGGGAAATTAGGGCATGGCCATTACAAGAAATTACACAAATGCTGCTATTTTACCAGCGCATTAAAAGTGGCCACAGCGCGCAGGAAACCCACATGCTACAAACAGCACCAACCACATTTTAGCGTAGCTTAACATAAGAATAGCCATACTGGGTCAAACCAATGGTCCATTTAACCCAGTATCCTGTTTTCAACAGTGGCCAATCCAGGACACAAGTGTGAGACAGAGACCCAAATAGTAGCAACATTCCATGCTACCAATCCCAGGGCAAGCAGTGCCTTTCCCATATCTGCCTCAATAGCAGACTATGGACTTTTCCTCAAGGAACTTGTCCAAAACCTTTTTTTAAAACCCAGATACCCTAACCACCATTATTACATCCTCCGGCAAAGAGTTCCAGAGCTTAACTATTCTTTGAGTGAAAAAAATATTTCCTCCTCTTTGTTTTAAAGTATTTCCATTTAACTTCCTTGAGTGTTCCCTAGTCTTTGCAGTTTTGGAATGAGTAAAAAAAAATCAATTTACTTCTACTCATTCTACACCACTCAGGAATTTCTAGACCTCAATCGTCTCTTTTCCAAGCTAAAGAGCCCTAATCTCTATAGCCTTTCCTCATATGTGAGAAGTTCCATCCCCTTGATTACTTTGGTCACTCTTCTTTTAACCTTGTCTAATTACGCTATGAGATACAGCGACCAGAACTGAACACAATAGTCAAGGTGAGGTCGCACCATGGAGAAATACAGAGGAATTATATTATTCTTGGTTTTATTTACCATCCCTTTCCTAATAATTCCTAGCATCCGGTTTGCTTTTTTTGGTCACTGCCGCACACTGGGTAGATGTTGTCAGCGTATTGTCTACAATATTATCTAGATCTTTTTTTTGGGTGTTGACCCCAAGGACCCTAGCATTGATTCGGCTTATTCTTCCCAATGCGCATAACTTTGCATTTGTCCACATTAAATTTCATCAGCCATTTCCTTTGTAAAAGGGCCCTTATTTATCATTGTCAACTCTCAAATACAGAGAAAAACCATACAAAACTAAAATCATAAAAATGTTCAAATCACTTGAATTGTATCTTTGGCTAACAAGAGATCAACATGTTGTTAGATCACTGGTTCCCAAACCTGGACCTGGAGGTACTCGGCCAGTAAGGTTTTCAGGATATCCACAATGAACATTCATGAGAGAGTTCTGCGTGCACTGCCTCCACTGCATGCAAATCTCTCTCACAAATATTCATTGTGGATATCCTGAAAACCTGACTGGCCAGGGTGCCTCCAGGACCAGGTTTGGGAACCACTGTGTAAGACTTTTATTTTTGTAAATGCTTTCACAAAAAAAGCATAATTTTGCAGTTCATAACTGATAAATGTATTTAGATTTATACTGAAAGATTGTCTTCTCTTCTACACAAAAATACAAAGACCTCAGAGAATAGACGTAAAGCAGCAGTATAAAGGCCTTGAAATCATAAGCCTGTTTCTTAGCTCTACTGTATTCACTGTAGTCTCATTTGTTGATCACCCCAAAACCAAGTATTTTATAGCTATACTTTAACAGAACAATTTGTGTGTTTCATTCTACTCATTTCACCATTCTTTAAAACCATCATACTTCAAAAATCTCTTCAAATGTTTGTACAGGCAAGGGCAGTGGTGAGCGAGGATGGCTATTACCCATTTGATATTTGCATTATGTAAAGCGGTATAACAAATTTAATAAACTATAAACTATCACCCTAGACCACCAGGGCAGTATTATGGTAGGCCCAGGCTTGGGAGTGGGGGGCTCATCAGGAAAGAGAATGCTCTTGGCATGAGGGAGGGGGCCCTCTGGGAATAAGATCTGTGGAGCAATGAACACTGCCACCCCGCACCCCCACCCCCACATTGTAGAGACCAATATTTCAGCATCATTTCCTTTGCATCATCTACAGTGAAGAGACACACAGTCATGAGAACAACACACCCTGTTTGTTAAATTTGTTACCACATGACATTCTGTTTTAACAAATAAAATTATTCTGTGAAAATGTAAAAATAAAAGTCATATGTCTTAGTTAAAAATCAGTGTCAATTTAAGCTAATGGTTAAGAAATAAAGGGCCCTGTTTACTAAGCAGTGCTAGCGTTTTTAGCGCACACTAAAATTTACCGAGTGCCAATGCTAGAGACACCCACATATTCCTATGGGTGTCTCTAGCATTAGAACGCGTTAAAAATGATAGCACATCTATAGCACGGCTTAGTAAATGGTCTGAAGTTTGTTGGCTTAAGACATGGAGCTTCAGATTAGTTTATTCTTGAACACAGTGAAGGTATTCTCTTGTCAAAAAGCCTGACATGGCCATGTTTCACCAAGAAAAACCAAAACAATAGACTTCATACATAGTATAAAGCCAATATCCCATAAGTACTTTTAATTTTTTATTTTGACCTCAGTGGCGCTAACTCACTAATTTCCAAGTTTATTAAAATTTGATATACTGCCCAATAAAAGTTCCTAAACAGTTTGCATCCAACTATGCTCCAGACTCAGCACCCTCCGTCAGTAACCAGCAGTCAAGCTCCAGCATCTGATCCAAAAGCCTTCGTGAAAAAGTAAATTTTAAAACCAAATCTTAAACTTCTAGAATGACATTTCCAAATGTAAAAAATCAGGCAAGTCATTCAGGGGTCCTTTTACAAAGGCAAGCTAGTGTTTTTAGCGCATGCTAAAAATAAGAAATCCCTACACGTTAGAGTTGCCCATAAATTTCTAAGGGCGTCGCTAGCTATTAGCATGCCTTTGTAAAAGGACCCCTCAAAGTGGTTTAGGAGATAGATGGTGCTGGAGAGGGTGTTGGGCTATGAGAACCTATAGTCATACGTGGTGGAAGTGCCCACTGACCCAACATTATTTATTTATTTTTTTTAATTACAAACACTTCACAGAGATATATTACCCAGAATGAACATTGCCCTTTTAAACCTGCCAGTGTTGGACTTAGAAGATGTGGAGGATAAAATTTTCCTATTGGGGATTACTGCAAAGACGATTGTCCTGGCTGCTCAACAGAAACAACCTGTGATCCCATATTGGAAGACTGTGGTACAGAAGTTGGAGGGCTGGTATAGTATGTATAGATTAACAGCTATTAGAAATAATACACGTCGATCCTGGCACCATTTTCAGAGATGGAAACAAGGCGATTCTGGTTAAGCTTTAAGTATTAAATGCTATGTTGGGGGGGGGGGGGGGGGGGGAGGATTCTGGTTGTTGAGGGGTTTGTGTCCTTTTCCTTGATTGTTGGGAATTGCCAGTGGGTGCATTGAAGGTACCACATGCACCCACCATTGTTTTCTACATATGCTTTTTATTATATGTTGATTAAAATTCAATAAAGACAAGTTTAAAAAAATAATGTGGAACTGGCAGCTCATTTGGTACGAATAATTGGGAACCTCTAATCCATTCAACTCCCAAACTCTCACTTGTGGAGGTACTAGGCTTTTAATGAGACTCACATTGTCCCCTCTCCTCCCTAACCCCCAGAATGCTTCCACCTATAGGCCTCTACTCTCATCCCCCCCCCCCCCCCCCCCACTGAGCAAGACACTTTTTTCTAGCCATCTCTCCCTTCTGGATTTTCACTTTTCTCTTAATAGCTCACACACATTAGAGAAGGAAGAAAACTAGAAATCATGCCTCATCCACCTCTGCAAGATTTCAACTCCCAAGATTGATTATTTTCTTGAAGTGACCTTTTTCTCAGTAGGTCTCATAGGGACCCAGTTGTTCATGATTCCTTTTAATTCCTTGAAAAGGAAGAAAGTCTGTAAGGAAAAGCCATTATGAAAATAGATTGAAAAGCCCCTTGATACTGTAACTGTGACAATGAAGGAGTCTTGATTTACACCTTTATAAAATAAGCATCTTTTTGGACTTTCCACTCAGGCACACTCTTACAGAAATATCCCCACAAAACATTTTGTGCGCAATACCTAAACTTCACAAATGCTTTCAAACTGAATTCTTTTTATGAACAGTACTTTAAAATCACCCAACTTCTACTTAATCAACAGAGGGTGAGGTGATCTGACCAATGTCACAAGGAGGAGCAGTGGGATTTGAACTATGGCTTTTTTGCCTCTAATTACAATAGACTATTCCTCCACTACCCTTACCTGTCTCTTTTTGTCATACTCTGAGTCAACACCCAAGATAGCTTCAATATCAGCACGAGGAAATTCATTTCTAAGGACAGTTGTTACATGATCCACAGTAAGCACTTCTCCATCCTTCACTTTATTGTACATCTGTGGAAATAAAGTTAAGATTACAGTTATTTCACTATATTATTTAAGTCATTAATAGAAGGTTAGGCATACAGAGAAAAGAAGGTTATTGCTGACACTTCAATCCTCTATTTTGGATTTCCTCAAAACAAATAAATCAGATTACAAATGGTAACCAGTTTGTTTAATTAAGGGATGTTAATGGCTCTGGTTGTCTCCTCTTTATGCTACACTCTTTATAGTCACTCCTGCAGAAAAGTTGAAAAAGGAATGGAGCCTTCTATTACAGAACCACAATAGTGATAAAGTTTAATTTTTAATTATGTTTCAGTTTTTCTATCATAAAAATGGTCATTGTCACTTTAACAATTTCATATTATCCTAGGTCAGAGGTCAGGTGTATTTCATTCCATGCCCCTTCAACAATATTAAAATTGTTACATGATGGTTGTTTACATATCCTTAACTCCTTGGACTGCACATCTGGGTTGTACTCGACACTCTGCTTTCTTTTGTGTGCCCCCCCTCCTTTGGAGTACCCTTCCAGTAGCCCTTCATACTGAACCCTTCTTTTTTAGATTTAAAGTAGCACTTAAGACTCGTTTATTTCAACAGGCTTTTCAAACTCAGTAGTCGCAGATGTTCCTGCGCTCTGGGTGGATGACTGCAGTCTACCATTAATTTTGCTCTTCTTTGTCTTATGGTTTGTCTTCCCTTTCCTATTTTAATTAGTGGTGTTCCTTTATTAATTTTAATATTAATTTATAGATTTTATGTAAACTGCTTTGATGTATGCCTACAAAAGTGGTATATTAAATAAAATAAACCATAAACCACAGTATAAGATATATTTTTCTTTACATGTATTGTAGCTCTCTCAGTCACAGTGGAAAAGTATGTAAAATTACTGAATTCATGTTACATAATTAAACAAGCAGCATATAGTGAATAGCATTTAAAGGGTAATTGTCATACTACCTACGCTCATACTGAATGTTTCCTGAGGGGAAAAAAAAAATACCCACTGACATTTTATCCCCCTTGTCTGCAAGTACTTTTCAGACCCCAAAATGCATGTACTTTTGAGAATGGAAAAAAGTATGCATGTTGTGGCAGTCCCCACCCTAACCTTGTCCCAGGAACCCTCCACTACAATGTATATGCTTTTATGTGCACATAGGGTGGGCAAGTTGCAAACAGACCATCTCAGCACATAAAATTACCCTTCCCACGACTCCTCCAACTACATCTTGAACATGTGGACAAGCAGTTTCTTCAGAGATTGACACAAACTCCAAATAATAATGCTTATGCTTTGGGGAAGCAAACAGACAAGCAGAGGACAATCAAATGACTTCTAGTTGGCAGACAGATGCAATCTCACACTTTATGGACAAGCTCCAGAGAAGACCAATAAAGTGTGAGACTGCATCTATCTGTTGACTGGAGGTCATTTGGTCATCCTCTACTTGTCTCTTTGCATCCGGATTCACCGTAGTTTGTTTCCTGTTGTTGTGTATGCTTTGGGGCACTCATAATTAATAATTCACTTTATTCATTCACAGATATATAAATGGTCCAGTTATATTTAAAACAATCTATGAACAAATGGGCACAAACGGGAAACACGTTTAGACTTAGAATTGTATGTTTTCTATTAAATCTTATATTATAAGCCAATCATTTAATTTTAATATAAATAGAAATAAAAAGGACATCAAATAACTAGAGCTATTCTCTGTGTATACCACATAGTTTTGCTCAGTAGTAGTAGTAGTAAATTTTAATGTCCAATAATGGCTTTCATCAGATTCACAGCATTTATTTAGCAATACTAACACTGGTCATGGAGATGAAAGCTTGAGTGGTGTCAGATTCTTCTGCAATATAGTTGAAAGCTCTCCAAAGAGCTGCTCCAGCATCCTCATTTTCATCAACTTCTTCAGTGTTAAAAACAAAAACAAATCCAATTCTATAGACAAAATAGTTATAGGATGTTAAGAGCAATAAAACTACATTTCTTCATTGTTCACCTTCAAGAAGTTTGAAAATACCAAATTTAAGCATATTTACAACTAGACATTTTCAGGTATATCCCCTCTACTCATGATTCACAGATTAAAATCAATGCTTTTAGTATGCATAAACAAACAAAAAAAATCACTCAATGGCATAAGCATATGATGAAAAACTTTAAAAAGTTTACAGGAATTACGTTTCTTTAACTTAATCCAATATTTTTATTCTGCTAAACCTGAAAGGCTCAAGGTGGAGTACAAACAGAAATAAAACATAACTATAAATACAAATATTTTTTATCAAACAGATTATGCAAATATGAAAATACAAACACAATTCTCCACAAAATTAAACAATAGTGTGCACTTAGCTAACAAAAAATAGATGTATGAATAGTAAAATACAACCACAAACTCAGAAATAAAAATGAACAGGCAGCCTAATTTAAGGATTTAAAAAATAGTTCTTGAAACACCCAAGTTCATTTCTTATGCAAACTGATAAAAGGACCATCTGTCAAGAGCGGAAGGGTGCCTGCTGCATCCCATATAGTCCAATTCCATGTTACCAAAACTTTATAATTACATGCAGGTACCATTTTCTTTTTTCTTTTCATTTTTAATAAATTTAGGGATCCTTTTAGTAAGGTGCACTAATGGATTTAGCATGTGGTAAATGAGAAGAAGCCCAATATATTCCTATGGGCATCTTATCATTTAACGCACCTTAGTAAAAGAACCCCTTAAAGTTTACAATCAATTTAAAAAATCCATGATTCAAGAAAAAAAGGCAAAAATATTTGGAAATACAAGTAAACAAAATGTAATCTTTATATAATAACAGCCCACAATAATAGATACAAGATCAAGAAATAAATAAGGAAAAAAGCATGAGATAATTAATACCATGTACCCATCTCAGCTCACTTTACAAAACAGTAGAACTCTTAACACTGCGACATTTTTAGAATAATCTTAAGTTCTTCTTTTGCAGAAAAATTCCAAAAGCTTTTTAGGGTGAAAGAAATAAGTCACACCTTCAAAAACTATCACACAAACTCAAGGAAATTTTAACACAAAATTGGCTCCCAGTGCTACCACTCTTGGCCGAGGCTAAGAATGCCTGGTGCCTCTTCTGTATGTCTTGAGAAAGATCAGGAAAAATACGAATATTTTAACCCATAAACTGCTGATTTATATTGCAAAATTATAAACACAAAATGTTGCTGCGATCCAGGTCCAGGGCAAAAGTAACAACTGAAGAGAGTCTCTGTGTTATTACTTAAAATGAGGACTCAAGAAACCTAGTCGTCCATATCTGGAATATTCTTAACCAAATTCTCTATTCCTCCAGTAGCTTTTCCAAGTATATACTGTGCTCTTACAATTGGAGGAAGAGCTTCCTATGGTATCTTAAGAACGTCCTTTAGGTACCGTCTCACCAAATCCACTGCTGATAAAACTGGGGTCTTTGGAAAATTGAAGAGGCATAAATTATTTCCTCTTAAATGGTTCTCTAGATATTCTATCTTTTGCTGTGTGATATTCCTGTCCTTCACAACATTTTTCCTTTCTTTAATTTTCTTTTCCAGAGAAGACGCCTTAATAGTCTGTTGGTCAAACTCCTGGGCCTGAATAGCAACCTTCTCAGACAAAACTTCTCTCACCCTCTATTTTCTCAGTGACATTCAAAAAACAGGAGTTTAGACCTTGTATTGCATCCCAGTGTACCTCCAAGGTAACAACAGCTGGTCTATCTTCCTCATTTGCACTCCCACAGAAGGTGTATTCCCCTCCACATACAGCACTCAGTTCAGCCTGATGATTCAAGGGTGCCATTCTTTTTGGGATGACTCATTCTTGGGGAGGGGGGGAGGACTCTGCAAGGGGTGAACTTCCAACCAATGCGGGCAAGCCGAGAGGTTCTCCTGAGTCTGTCCCTTGCTGTTCCTTCTCCAGCAGACTCCTTCTGGGTTGAAGAGGTGCTGTGTGGTTCATGGGGCTCAAGGAAACCCTGACTCCACTGCTGCTGAGAGCAGCTGCTGACAGTGCTTGGGTGGAAGAAATTGGCAACGCAGATGCTGCTGCCATTGAAAATTCCTCAAGCATGGATGCTGCATTGGGGGTATCCAACTAGTTGAAAGATGTACCTTCACTTCCTCTTGCCCATAATGCTGGCCAAGAGAACTAAGGTCATCCATGCAATCAGAGAGACAGCAGGTAGATGTTGCTCACATGAACACCATCTTGGATCTGGCCCTGTCTCAGAACAGGATATAGGTACAATTTTCAGCATATTTTCCTGGGCAAATCTCAAAGCACAATTTGGGTGTATAAAGCTCCACCAAACGTCAAATAAGCCGAGGCCAAATCATTAATAATCTTGAAAGTTAGCGATCATAATACAAACAAAACCTGCACTGGGATTGGGAACCAATGTAATGACTAAATAAGGAGAAGCCCCATTCCCACATGCCCCTCTTAAAATTACCTTTGTTACACTATTTTATAACAACTGTAATTATTCAATGCAACACTTCTGAAGTCCTAAACAAACGTTATAGTAGCCCATATAAAACAAAATAACCACCTGGACTACCTCCTGTAATAGGAGAGAATGAATATGAACACATGAGTTACCCTACTGGTCAGACTAAAGGCCCAGTGTCCTGTTCCAATAGTGGCCAATCCAGGTCACAAGTACCAGCTAGAGTCCCAAAAAGTAGCAAGATTCCATGCTACTTAACTCCAGGGATAAGAAGAGGCTTTCCCCAAGTCTATCTTAACAGTTTATGGACTTTCTCTCCAAGAAGTTGTCCAATCCTTTTTTAAACCCAGCTACATTAACTGCTTTTACTACTTTCTTTAGCAATGATTTCCAGAGCTTAAACATTGAGTGAAAGATCAAACTCTAAACAGAGACTTATTTTAACTGATAGCTGTGCTTTAAACGGCATTTATATTAATCTCTGAAATGGAGACTTTAAATGCTATGCTATTCACTGGAATTCCCTTTGTTAAATATGAAGAATAATTTTTTTTTAAAGACTGAAATTACCTATGTAAATCCCAAGTCTGCCTGTTCCCAAGTTACAAAGCACCATTTGTCCCACCGGATATTCCATGGTAAGGGAGGAATCAATTATAACACTCAGCTACTAATAGAATCTTGCAGAGGGATTGCCACTCTCCTTTAACAGGCCCAACATCAGGCCTAACTTTACCCATTCCACTAAACTCATTTAAGTATCATCTTTTTCAAAGTCAGTTTTAATAAATGATCCTTCATCCAAATGTTAATAGCAAAACATTTATTTACCAAATTATAAGTCACTGCCAAAAACTCACAAAAAGTGACAATGATTTGAATAGTACGCACACGAAAAAGACAACTAAATCCCTGAATATCTATCTAGAAGAGCTAAGAAAAACACTGAAGATAATGGGGAAAAGAGGGGATCCATGAGGAACCCCACAACTTGGCCTCCAAATATCCGAAATCTCTTCCTTCCAACTCACCCTGTAGAAGCAGTTAGTCAAAAACTAAGAAAACCAATTGCAAACACAGCCAGCAATCCCTTAATCCACTTTAATCTACACAACATTCATTTTGTTGTTAGTGTTTTAATTCCTTAGGAAGTACTTTGTTTACCTAACCTGCTTTTGCTTTTATATGAAGAGGGATGGCCCAGTTTCCCCTGTTCAAAATTTATATTTGGAATCTAATAAACAAATCCCCTGTTCATGCGCCTGAAATCTCCCTTAGCAGCTCTCCCTCTCCACAGTCATATTTATTTCTACCTCCATCCTCAGAATATCACACTGGCATCCAGTTCCTGAACTTCTATGCATCTGAAATTTTGCTAATTAACCTCTGCACCTGTTATAAAGGCTGCATTTATTTAAAAATGTATAGACCACACTCCCAGTCAATGATGGCCCAAGCTCGTTAGTGGAATTCTTGCAGGCTATCTAGGAAGCCTAGACTAGCCTCTAAAGGATACATCTAAAATGAGTTTTCTTTTCTTTAAGTATTCCGGGGGCAAAAGTATTTGCCAGTGGAAGATTATGGTCAATGAACTCCTGAATAGGTAGGTCCACAGGATGGACTTTTCTACTTTTTGTTTGCAGACTCAGAAGACGAGTGACCTTGGCAACTTCCTATTACTGGAATTGCATATCCAAGGAAAAGGCAACTTGATCCATCAAGGCACTGAGGGGATATTCTGGACCGAGACGAGATCTTTACTGTTCACCTGTAGAATATAACTTATTTTTTGTATTTGTTACACCATCTTTCAATCAAGGTGGTTTACAATAATCCAGGGAAAAACAAACAAAAAAACATTCTCAATCTATTCAGTATGCAAAATCATAAACAAACATAATAGCAAATAAGGAGGGGATTGTGAATAGCACAACAATAACTAACAAATATACTAACAAATACCTGGAACACATTGCATAATTATTATAGGTGATAGGGAAGGGGGATTGATGGGATCAACCCTGTTACAAATCAGCAGGAACATGAAAGGACCTACTTGTTAACTCTAGGTTTTTAGCCCTAGATGTCTTGCCAGAGGGATCAGCTGTGAAATCTCTGGTGGCGGGCGAACGAGAGGAATAATCTAACTAAGATCAGATACTAGAGTATCACATATGTGCAGGACCAACAGACCTCACTGGTTCACAATTGTCAAATACAGCATCTCTCTCATTTGGAGCGGTGGTTGTACACTCTAAGGAGAACACTTATGTTTTCTTTTAGCATAGTGTAATATGATTAAAAGAGACACCTGGGTTCTTTTATGAGACAGGATCTCACCAAGGCATAGTCAGATATGGAGACTGCATTACTGTAAGTTGATTAACCAGAGTTCTTTCAAGTTCCTAAAAATGAATGACATACAGATCCCAGCCACCAAGCTTCTGCTCTGAGTGTCGATGGATTTTCAGGTGTCATTCCAGTCTTTTGAAACTTTTTACCTAAGATGCTAAGGCTAGAAATGCATTATCTAAACTGCCAACGGCTGCTGAAAACTTGTTTTCAGATAGGCTTCTATTAAAATTTTAAATCCATTCAGATCATTTAGAAATTTAGGATTTCTATATATGAGATTGTTGAAAAAGATGGCATAAAGATGGGATACTCTAATACTAAATAGGAGAAAAACAAACACTATTGAAATACTCTAACTCTCTAAAAGGAGTTTGTTACATATAATTAATTAGTTTGTGAGTGTCCCTTTAATAGTGGAAAAACTCCACTTATATTATAATACAAACAATTGAAACCTCAAATCTCCAAACAGGAAAGAATACAAAAGTATTTATACTGTCCTTGTTATATCAGGAGTAAGTTACTATCACTGGTTTCTTAAGAAGGACAGAGAGAAAAAAATCCCAGAAGCAAAAAAACTCACAATTAATGAGAAAAAGCAAGTGA
The DNA here is from genome assembly GCF_901765095.1 of Microcaecilia unicolor. Classification (NCBI taxonomy): domain Eukaryota; kingdom Metazoa; phylum Chordata; class Amphibia; order Gymnophiona; family Siphonopidae; genus Microcaecilia; species Microcaecilia unicolor. Next base: position 77,902 of record NW_021963331.1, on the reverse strand, counting down.
GATGAAAAACTCTCTTACCTTCAAATATTAATTAATAAAGGGGCACTCACCCAAACTAAACCATAACAGACCAATCCCAGCCCTAAATTTGCAAAAGGGCTAACTACAGAAAACCACCCCACTCGGAGGGCACGGCAATCTAAACAGTTCATAAAGCAGACATTGACTTAAAGTTCCTCATGCTGGCTTTTGCTGTCAATCAACAAACTATCTCCTCAAAAGTTTAGTACTTAGCTTTTAATTAGGCAGACAGTCTCAGGTCCCGAGATCTTGATAGCCTCAAATGATGTTGTAAATTGCTAAGAACTGTGAGCTGCAGCACGCTGTGAATTCCTGTCAGCTGCTATCAATACTGAAAGCCGACACTCCTCCTTAGGGGGCTCCGGAGCCCTGCAAATATTTTTTCAAGCAAAGAAAGACAAGCGTTAGTCCTTCAATTCTTCCACCAAACAAAAAGGACATCAGCCCTTCAACAAGAGCGCCTTGTTTCGCCAAATTTATGGCTGCTTCAGGAAGGGCGCTTCAAAAGATCCATCTGAAGTTCAACACCGCTGCTACAATGCCCCTTCCTTTTGAAGCGCCCTTCCTGAAGCAGCCATAAATTTGGCGAAACAAGGCGCTCTTGTTGAAGGGCTGATGTCCTTTTTGTTTGGTGGAAGAATTGAAGGACTAACGCTTGTCTTTCTTTGCTTGAAAAAATATTTGCAGGGCTCCGGAGCCCCCTAAGGAGGAGTGTCGGCTTTCAGTATTGATAGCAGCTGACAGGAATTCACAGCGTGCTGCAGCTCACAGTTCTTAGCAATTTACAACATCATTTGAGGCTATCAAGATCTCGGGACCTGAGACTGTCTGCCTAATTAAAAGCTAAGTACTAAACTTTTGAGGAGATAGTTTGTTGATTGACAGCAAAAGCCAGCATGAGGAACTTTAAGTCAATGTCTGCTTTATGAACTGTTTAGATTGCCGTGCCCTCCGAGTGGGGTGGTTTTCTGTAGTTAGCCCTTTTGCAAATTTAGGGCTGGGATTGGTCTGTTATGGTTTAGTTTGGGTGAGTGCCCCTTTATTAATTAATATTTGAAGGTAAGAGAGTTTTTCATCTCACTTGCTTTTTCTCATTAATTGTGAGTTTTTTTGCTTCTGGGATTTTTTTCTCTCTGTCCTTCTTAAGAAACCAGTGATAGTAACTTACTCCTGATATAACAAGGACAGTATAAATACTTTTGTATTCTTTCCTGTTTGGAGATTTGAGGTTTCAATTGTTTGTATTATAATATAAGTGGAGTTTTTCCACTATTAAAGGGACACTCACAAACTAATTAATTATAAAGATGGGATAAACATAAAGGAATCCTGTTCAGAAGGAATGGATCCTCAGGAGCTTAGCCGAGATTGGGTGGCAGAGCCGGTGGTGGGAGGCGGTGCTGGTGGTTGGGAGGTGGGGATAGTGTTGGGCAGACTTGTACGGTCTGTGCCAGAGCCGGTGGTGGTAGGAGGGGCTGGTGGTTGGGAGGTGGGGATAGTGTTGGGCAGACTTGTACGGTCTGTGCCAGAGCCGGTGGTGGGAGGCGGGACTGGTGGTTTGGAAGCGGGGATAGTGCTGGGCAGACTTATACGGTCTGTGCCAGAGCCGGTGGTGGTAGGAGGGGCTGGTGGTTGGGAGGTGGGGATAGTGCTGGGCAGACTTATACAGTGTGCCAGAGCCGGTGGTGGGAGGAGGAGCTGGTGGTTGGGAGGCGGGGATAGTGCTGGGCAGACTTATACTGTCTGTGCCCTGAAGAGGCCAGTACAAATCAAGGTAGGGTATACACAAAAAGTAGCACATATGAGTTTATCTTGTTGGGCAGACTGGATGGACCGTGCAGGTCTTTTTCTGCCGTCATCTATGTTACTATGTAATTTTAAATTAATTCTATGTTAACATTGTTCACTTCTGCTTTCTTATCACTGTATTTCCTGTATTTATGTAATTTTATTGAAATTACATTATGTATTATTAAGCTGAATTGTATTTGAATATCACCGCAGGCAAGGAACAGTCAATTAAAAAGCTTTAATAAACCAACATGGGTTTCCATCTCCTCTAGACTCTTGCTCTTCCATTTTTTTCTCTTCTTTCCTTCTTTCTTTTTAATAAAGCACATCAAATGTCCAGGACTGCCCAAAGCACTTTGGAGGTGCAGGTTAGGTTTCTTTTATGTCAATGGATTTATCCTTTTATGTAACCTGCCTTGGCCTTTGATAGTAAAGGCGGTATATCAAATTTTAAATAAACATATTTGATTACCTCCTATGGTTCTCCCCATGTCCACTGGAATTCTTGACCTGCATTTAAAGCAGGGGTGGGCAAACCATGACCAATGAGCCAAAATCGGCACAAGAGACCCTTTCTTAAGGATAGGGTTGTTACATATTTACTACATTGTGCCTTTGGACAAAACAGCAATGCAGTTTACAAATAAGAGGTACAAGACTGATCTCCCCCCAAGGTTTTCAGTACCATTTTTATGCTCATGACTTCCAGATCTACCTCTCCACACCAGAAATTTTGCCAGGAATCTAGGCCTAAATCTCAGCCTGCTTGTGCTGCCATGGATGTCCCACTGCCATCTGAAATTGAATATGGCCAAGCCTGAGATTCTTATCTTTCCCCTAAACCCACCTCGTCTCTTCCCCCATACTTTGTGGATAACACTCTCTCTCTCTCCTTAGCTTGTAATCTTGAGGTTATCTTTGATGCCGCTCTCTTTTTCTCTGCACATATACAACAGACTGCTAAAACCTGTCATTTCTCTCTTAATCATCATCAAAATTGAAGAGCACTTTTCCAAAACTCACTCAGTCCATTCTGAATCAGTTTTGAGCTATGCAATTAATTTCATTCATCAATGTAAAGGTTAAATTATTGTAGCTTATTCCTGTGCCAAAACTCAAGAGTTCTGGCACAGGAATAAGCTACAGTAAAAAGAATCTTAATCGCATAGCTCAAAATTGACAGAAAATGGACTGAGTTTTGGAAAGTGCTCTTCAATTTGTCCTTTTCTTTCTGAACACATTATCAAATCCCTTTTCCATACTCTCATCCCCTCCTGCTTAGATTATTGCCAACTTCGCCCTCACAGGTGTTCCACCAAACCATCTCTCTCCCCTTCAATCCGTTCAACATTCTACTGCATGACTTATCCATCAATGTTGCTCCCTTCTCTGCTTCCATATACAGTTCAAACTCCTCTTATTGACTTAAAAGTACATTCATTCTGCAGCTCCTCAGTATCTCTCCTCTCTTACACCCTTTCCTGGGAACTCCATTCATCAAGTACGTCACTCTTATCTGTACCCTTCCTCCACTAGCAACTGCAGACTCCATTCCTTCCTTCTTGCTGTATGCCTAGAAAAAATTCCCGAGTCGGTACGTCATGCTCAGTTCTCTTGCCCTATTCAAATCTAGACTAAAAGCCCAAATTTTTGAGGCCACCTTTAAATCTTAACACATTATTCACCTGTTCAATACCCATATGTCTTTAATCATTCCTATAATAAATGTAGCTCCATAATCCCATATTTGTCCTGTTTGTCCTTCTTGAGTAGATTGTAAGCTCTGTCAAGCAGGGACTGCAGCCTATATGTTTGTGTACACCTTGTTGTGCTTTAGAAATGTAGTACTGTCAGAACAAGATACCAGAAGAGAAAAGAAAGACAGCTGAAGGCATACTCAAACATGTCTTAAATTTGATATCCAACCACAGATTAGAGGGCAACAAATTCTATAAAGCTAGCTCAGCGTAATCAATACAATCTTCTGGGTGAACTCAAGGCAGATTCTGGAGGGTGGATGGATGTTTCGCAATTCAGTCTGGGAAGACCTCAAAGTTCATGAAGTAGCATAAAGAACATACAACTTGTTTAAGACTATACAGCAAACCAGCTGCACATAAATCAGTGATCAGTGAGCCAAGTTCTTAAGACAACAGAGCAAACGTGATGTTCCACAAAGCAGTGAGTAAACATTAGAAGATTAAGCCAGGGACAGCACATAACTGCTGCTTTTTAAGTGAACTGAAGCCGTTTAATCAAGCTTAGTGCAAGACGAAGAAAGTGAATTGCAATTATCAATGCAGCTTCTCACTAACATGAGTCCTACTTAGACAAAACTTGCTAGACTTGCTGGTTTGCTCATCTTAAAAAAATATATATATTTGCATATATAAAGCTAGTGACTCGCTACATTGAAGCTCTCTGGTTGTCTCTCTTGATATCACCAAAGAATTGACTTCATTAGCATTAGAGAATGCCCTGTGCATAAAGCAGACAGTTAACACACAGGCACTGCATTACATGCCTGGGCCGATAGCACCAGCTCTCCACACTGTTGGCTCAGATATATAATGCAGTGCCTATGTGTTAACATGCAACAGAACAGCTACTCAGGGTGGCACCACTTGTCCTCGGGCTCACCCCAATTCTCCCCCTCCCCGATCACACTCTCCCCATGACAGTCCCCAACCCGATCTTCTCTCCACCCCCGTAACACCACCCTGGACCTCCATCCACCTCCAGGACTTACTTGCAGGCAATACCCGGTGGTCCAGTGGCAAGAAGTGGGAGTAGTCTCTCCCCTACTCCCATTCCATCTAGTTCCAGGTTCAAAATGGCATCACTGATCCCTAGTGGTAGTACTGCAAAACTACTGCTAGAAGTCAGTGATGCCATTCTGAACCCATGCCGAACAAACTGGGGGACTGTTCCGACTCTTTGCCACTGGACCACCAGGCATTGTCGCCTCATAAGTCCCAGAAGTGGATAGGGTGTGCTGGAGGGTGGGTGGAAGGAAGGTTTGGGACAGATAGAAGGGGCAGTACCTAGTGGGAAGGATTGAAATCTTTCATTGGAGTTAGGGTTGTGGCTGTGCTAATGAACTACCAATAGTGAGGCTGAACTTACCACCTCCTCTTGAGGTAGCGGTAAGTGCAAGCACGCTAACTGCAGCTGTGACAGGTAGCAAGTGATAATGACCCACATGTTGGCTGTCACAACCAACCCCTCCTCTGACACACTCGTGTCACACCCAGTCCCAAGTTAGGAAGCTAACACAAGTTTCTTGGTGCAGTAGCATGGGACTGCACTTTTACATGGGGAAACTTGCATTAGTTGCCTAATGCAGCTTAGAAAAAGGGTGCCCCAAGATACCGCACTTGAATAAAGACTAGACCTAAGCGGTCAACCCTCTCATCAATTCCAGGACCAGCTGCTCCAGAAAGTCATTTAAAGCATTTAGAAACTTCACCTTCCTAATATATCCTGCTGAGACATTTTACCTACTCAATAATGGGGTAATAAAAATATCCCATTATTCTGATACCTAATTTGTTTGCCTTCCTAATTTCCATTAACATTTCACTACCTGTCTCTTCATCATGTCCAGGTAGACTGCAGGTATCTTCTCCAACACGATAATATAAAGATTCCATATTGCATTTTGCTTCCTCCAGATGCTACTTAACACATATTGATGCTCTGCATTGGTGTCCCTCAATGCTGGCACCAATATATTGGAATCTTTCACTTATATTATGCAAGACTTAGCCCTCCCTTTTACAAAGCTGCGCTAGTAGCTGACACAGACCATTCAAAGTGAATGGGCTGTGTCAACATTGCTGCGCAGCTCTGTAAAAGGGCGAATTAGGGGTCCTTTTACTAAGGTTTGCTGAAAAATGGCCTGCGGTAGTGTAAACGAGTGTTTTGGGAGTGTGCAGAATTATTTTTCAGCGCACCTACAAAAAATGCCCTTTTAAAATTTTTGCTGAAAATGGACGTGCGGCAAAATGAAAATTGCCGCGCGTCCATGTTGGGTCTGAGACCTTACCGCCAGCCATTAACCTAGTGGTAAAGTCTCACGCAGTAACCAGGTGGTAATGACCTATGCGTGCCAAATGCCACTTGGTGCATGCCTGATATGCGCGTCCAAAAATAAAAATTATTTTTCGGACACGCGCAAAAACGAAATTACTGCAAGAGCCACGCGGTAGCTGGGCAGTAACTCCATTTTGGCGCGCGCTGGGTGCATGTAGACGCTTACGCGGCTTAGTAAAAGGGCCCTTGAATATCTTTTTCTCCAGGGCCTCTATCAAAGCTCAAGTTCTGAGATGCAGCAATAATTCTTCAAAGCATTCTCAGTGTTCAGTACAGTCTCACGGTGGTGGTAGATACCATCAATGTCAACTGTCCTGGACTAGACCTACAGGATTTGTGGAAGACACCCCAAGGTGCCCCATGTGATAGCACTGATGCAAGAACTCACACACATGCATAATAGATTTCCCTAGAAAACTCTTAAGCCCATCTACATACTGCTCTCACTTCAAACTCCATCAGGTGACATCAACCACTTTGAGAATTACCATCTTGTATGCTCTTTGGAATCCTCATTTTCATTAGAAAAGCATGCATGCTGACAGCAGTTATTGAACTGAACAAGATATAAAATTCAGAACTTTGTTTTCTGGAATAGCGTATGATATTTAAAAACATGAAATAGTCACATGCTAGTTTTAACATAAAATATACGGTAGATATGTTACCGAAGAGGAACATGGTGACGATAGAACAGTTCAGCTAGTTTAACAAAATCAACAGCTTCTTCTTGTGCTGGATCAATAAAAATGACCTACAAAACAAGCAAAAAGGAAGACAAAGTCATGACACATATTTGCGTTGAAGCTTGCTAAAGAATACTAATTCATGGTCACACATTTTTAAACTTGTTTGTAACTGTGGTACCACCCAATAGGGGAGGGGGGTTGAATCAGAATTAGAAATCACACTAAAATGATCCAGAGAAATAGAGGTAAAATTAAAATCTCTCGTTGTATCAAGAAACATTTTTCTCTCCTTAGTCTACTTTTGGCTGTTAATCCTTTCAATCTAAAAATCAGGACAATTGTATTAACCACATTTATTGCTTGACATCTAAGAGAAGCTTTTAAGATTAGTATTTCACTTTCTCTATTCTTAATTTTGTGTGATATCTTTCAATCATGATTTTAGTTAACACAAATAGATAATATTCTTTATTGCATATTTCAATACGATAGTAAACAGACCCCTAATTTTCTTAAGTCGCTAGCGGCTGTCCATGCACTAATGCTGACACGGCCCATTCAAAGTGAATGGGCTGTGTCGGCACTAGTGCATGGACAGCCGCTAACGTAGCTTAGCAAACCACAGCACTAGTAAGGGACCTTACAGAATTACAGAAAACACCCAGGAGCGTTTCCTCATAGGATCTATTACTCTTTCTTAAAATAGCGTAGTTTCCATGTTACTCCACTTGAATGTACAAATATAAAAGTTAACAAAGCCCACATAATATAAGGTGGATTGATACATTTGAACTGGCTAACTATTGGGAGGTAGTCAAGAAGCTAATCTCGTCCCACACTTCACCAATGTTTCCACTTCATACCACTGCTAGAATGATTTTTATGATTACTTATATTCTATGATAACATAGTCTTCTGCTCATTCATTTCTGACCTGAGGAACCAAATGTTAGCTCACAAAAGCTAGTCAAAAAACATATACAGTTAGTTCAATAAAAAGGCATTATCTCATATTCCTTAGTTTTTATTTCTTAACCTTTATTTCTTATTTTAACATACTGAAATGAATGTTTGTTTTTATACAATCTATTTTACACAACCTTTGTAGAGCAAACCTCTGACTTGTGTGGACTCCACTAGTCTGCTTTTATACACACATTTTACAGTCAGTGTAACACTATGGCCCTTATTTTAGGAACATCCTGACATCTAAAAGGAGGCATTTAAACATCTGGAGAAACCTAGAGACTTAAATGGCATTTTAGAGCAGGGACCTTTCAGATGTTGGGAAGCCAATTGTGCCCAGATGGCAAGAGGGTGTGGGGGAGGGACTGGTCTGGGCAGAAGCACAATGCAAATGTGCATTCCTATTTCAAATAAGGAATTCACGTCTGCAGAGGGAAACCCAGATGTTGAAATTTACACTTCTCAGTGCCTGCTTTAAGGGCAGCAGTAAATCGAAACATTTTAGGTCCCATGATGCCAGCAATTATCATAGTATCAATTTTCTTCTATGATAATTGGCAACATTTCAAGTTAATCCCTAGTGAACTAATTTCACTTTGTGCCCTCCATCTTTATTCATTATTTTTAGCCTCTTTATTGGGCACAGTTCAAATGTATCAATCTTCTCTGGCATTCTAATGTACTGAAGATATTCAATGGCTAATATGCCAGAAGGTCAGTGAGACTTTACTTCCCAATGATATGAATTGACTAAAGCACAATATTTCTTGTAAAATTTGCAAAACCTGTTCTTTGATTAAAGCAGATGGTGGGTTTTTCTGCTTATTTATTCCGCACCATTAATCACTGTCATGTTTTGTTTTTCATAGCAACAACTAATTATGTTTTATGCTTATCTCATTACCAGTTGAATAACTTTGTTCTCAGCAGATATTTTCTCACATTTAGACAATATAATGCAGAACAGAAATAAAAACTACATAAAGATGGTTGAGAGTGCTATTGAAATAGCAAGGTCGAGACATGTTCAATTCCCCCTTTATTTTACAAAAGGTTCTGTTGATCACCTGATCACCTGTATTTCCCAGCATGCACAATGGGAGAAGCTATTTTACAAACATAAATGGGAAAAATGAGTAGAATGAACTTTTCATTTAAAAAAATGGCAATTTTGCAACTTCCACTTGCAAGTGGTGCTGCTTCCATTTTACACATCTACATGTGCCACCAATCAAGCAAGGAGAGGCCGATGCTCAAATTCCCCGATAAAAACTGTGTCTGTTTAGATCCACGACAGAAGGTACCAATTTTGAAATAGCAAGTGATGCTCAAAGGAAACTGCATGCAAATGAGTCACGTAAATTTAGCAAGCAGCTTGGTAGGGAAAGCACCTATCACATGCACAGACCAGTCTCTCCTTTTCCTTGCAGTACTTGGTGGCTCCAATGTCCCCCATCTACTTTCCCCTGCAGTGCTCTGATTCTGGCTCCAACTTCCTCCTGCATCTTACTTGCCGCCTTCCCTCAGACTGCCCTCAATGATTTTTGCATGGGAATCTCCTCCTTGCTGAAAGACCCCTCCGTCAGCTGACATCATAGGGGCTTTCCCCAGCCGAGTGGTTGTGTGCTTGTTTCTCTGTCCCCCCCCCCCCCATCAAGCTATCATAGGGGCTGTCTGCCCCTATGTCTTCAGCTGGGGGGCTTTCAGCAAGCAGGAAATTCCTAAGTGAAATTATCGGGGGGGGGGGGGGGGGGGGGGCAAGTTAGCTGCAGGAGGAAGGTGGAGCCAGAATCAGAGCAATTTGCTATTGAAAAAAAAATCTCCTCCTTGCTGAAATCCGCCCCCTTGCTCATTTCTCTACCCTTCTAAGCTGTTCTCTGCTCTCGGACACATTTTGCTATTGAAAAATGCAAGCAGTGCGTTTCACCCACAAGTTGCCCTCACACAACAGCTTCAGACCTCACGGAAAATTTTGCATGTTAAAGGTAGGAGCTTCTTTCTGTGCATTGCTCAAACTGCTAATTTTAATACTAATCAGTTCACTGTAATACATTTACATAGATTATTGCCTCCTACCGCGATTGGTATGATGAACGCAGAATCCCTTTGTGCATTACTCGCTAAATAACATGCATGCTAAACTGGACAGAAAGAGCCAGTCAAAACTCAATGTTCCTTGCACGGTAAGATTTGTGCACTGGCTCCAGAGACTAATTTTTATTTTGACATTTTGGAGGTAAAAATAAACAGGTAACAAAAGAAAAATTATTTGCTTAATCTCTTGTGTAAAGCCCTGGCCGAAACAAGTGCTTCTGCATGCTTCTCGGCCGGTTCCAAAGCAAACAGTAAGACCATGAAGCAAATCAGGGATGACCCAGGGAATAAATCTAAGACTGCAGTTCCAAACAGAAACAATAATTTATTGCAGTATCCAAATTGATAGCTCAAATGACACGACACGGCCACGCTTTGGTGAACATTGCCTGTGTCATCCCTGCTTTGCTTTGTAGTCTTATGTGGACAAAACAGCAGATCAAGATAAACGTGAAGATTTTATTGATATCATATACCAGAATATTGCCCGACACAGGCTGTGTTTCGCCCAAAAGGGCTGTGTCAGGGGCTAAATTATTGACTGTGCAGAAACAATGTTCCAACTGGAAGTACATTTATACACATCAAACATAAAGGACATATAATAAAAAACCAGCAAAGTGACCACAACTGTTGTATAATGATCAACCAAACAACTCACAACTCTGAATGCAAACGGTGAAATTCTTCCCATATATGTGTATTTCCAATGTAAAATGGAGAATACATGTACAGTGAAACCTCGGTTTTTGTTGACTTCGGTTATCGTTGGTTTCGGTTTTCGTTGATTTTTTCAGTAAAAAATTTGTCTCGGATTTCGTTAGTTGCCTCGGTTTTCGCTGCTAATTTTGTGAAAACAAAGGGCAACCCACGCATTCTTCTGCTCATTGGATTTACATTGATTCATATGGAAATAATTGCCTCGGTTTTCGTCTGTTTCGGTTTTCGTTGATTGTTTTCGGACGGATTATCAATGAAAACCGAGGTATGACTGTATAGATTTTTGTCCTGCTCAAGCCATGCTTCCTTGACATTTCTGCGTAGTGTGGATCTCACGTGTAGAATATTGGCATCTGAAATCTCCATTTACATATGTATGATCCACCCATGTAAATGCCATTATTTACGAATGGAGATGATTCTAAAATTCCCTTCACAGTACAGTAAAATATAAAACAATACTGTAAATGTCTTATTTAGGTTGCATTTGTAAATTTACACTTTATAAATGTTTCTGTTTTATAAGTCTTTCCATTTAAAACGATTTTAAGTGTTTTTATTTCCATTTGTTTTTCAGCTGGGATTTAAATAGCCAAATTATTAATACTAAGCAAAGCTAGACATATGGAGTAAAAGCATAGATCAAGGACTATTACACCAATATAGTACATTTATACATTTTATGCTTTTTGAATGGCTAACTGAACAGTTTAACATGCTGTAGGGCATGCAAGCACAATACAAGCTGCTTACTTTCACAACAGTGAAACGTTTCAACAAACTGCAGAGGACCTTAGGATAGTTTTCTCTGATCCACTTAATGCTATTTAAACTAATGCACTACAGCTACAGAAGCAGCATTTAGGTTTGATTTTTGACGTCTTAAAAATACTTCTCTTATTCACATTTATAACATATACTCTGGCGCCACTGAAACTCTTGCTGTAGGCACACACACTGAAAAACCTCAGAGGTCAACCTGACCCACCAATTTAATATTTACTGGCGCATGTTAAAAAAAATCCTCCATACATATGTGCCAGCCACAAGTATTTTAACTGTATGCGTAGTGATTTATTCAGTACACAACTCGCACAGACAGAAAAACTTACCAAGTTAAAAAAATTGCGTTTAATCTGGCGAACAACTCCAGGGAATGCTGGCCTCAATAGCTCTTGGCAACTGAATGGCCAAGAGCTGTACATGGGATCCAGTTCTATGTTATTGGCCCACTAGAAAAAAATTCCACAAAGACAGTTAGTGAAACACACCAAAAAGCTATAAGACATAACATAGGGGATGCATTCTTTATTAACACAGTAGTTAAAACAACTAGTCAGAAGTCTTAAATAAGGGCTCATACTAAGCTATGTTAAGCATGGTGTTTGCTGCGTCGTAGACAGTAGGGGAGGTTTGGGGATGGGGGAGATGGATTTATGTTGTAGGGGCAGGAATTTTCTTCCAGAGGGTAAGGCTTTGCTTGGGAAATCAGGGAAATTGATTGCAGGGGAACAAGTTGTTTGATGAGGGTGTTGGGGAACTTGATTGAGGGGGTCAAGGAAGTTGAAATTGGGAGAGAGGGCGGGGTGGAAGGTCATATCATGTCATGAGAGTCCAGGAAGCTTGTGTCAGAGGTCAGATTGTGTATGGTGGGGGGATTCCGATATGGGGATTGGAGATGTAAGAGACAGTGTGAGGTGAACCACCATGGCTTAGCGTGGCATTATTTGCTGTTTGGGCCTGCACTGCCTTACATGTGGTCCAAGACAGTACAGGAGCACTCATACTGTCTGACACTGCATGTAATCCGGTGCCTTTGCAGAAAATGCAGGGCAGATCATGTCCACGCCCCCTGCATTTACTAAACAGACTTTGCTCTTATCGCATGCTAATTTTTGCATTAAACATATGGTATGTGAAAAGTTGATTGCACTTTGGTAAAAGGGCCTTTAAGCTGTGCTACTGGGGTACTTCATGTTGAAATGTCTTGTAAAAAATAATATGGCTTCACAAGATGTACAATATTAAATATGTATTTGCATATTTTTAAAAAAAAAGATGGCATGGGGCCAGTGTCAATCACAGTCACAGACAACCCCAGGATTCAATGTAAATTAACCTTTGCTACTGTTCCTTCAGCACTACAAGAAAACAGTGATTGCCCATGGCTGGTAGCTCTGTATGTGATTAACATCTGTCTGAGTCCTAGGAGCTCCTTAGCTGTCATGCGACAGGAAATTTCAACTTACTCAAAAATTATTATTAGGCAATAGGGTGTTATCCAATAATACATTTAAAAGGCAGTGAAACATCAGTAATCAGTGTCACCCAAAGGCTTCTATATCAGAATAAGTCAAATGTATTTAGGTTATGCTCATCAGGTTAATAAAGAATACTTCCTGAACTAGAAATGAACTTTTTAAAATTCTGCATATTCAAACAGCTTCAGAGATCTTGTAAGTCAATTTCTGTGTATCTAAAGAATCTTTTTCTTTTTCATAATGTAGTAAAACACATTTTTAGTCTTATAAAATAAATAGTGCATGTTTACAAGAGTTAGCGTGTCAAAATGTATCAAGTATGATAAATTGATTTAAGCATGAATGCAAGCTTAAATTGTTCAAACAGTAATTTTGAAACAAAAATGACAAAACAGATACGTTTGGGAGTGTTTAGATGACCAATTTTCTATGCATATTAAATCTCAGTTACAGTTAGGAATTGTTATAACAGTTTGACAAATTCACCATTCATTTGGAATATGCAAATCATATTAAACATTTTTCATTCTATGATTACAGTTAAGGCACAGTACTACAATTCACTATCAGTGATTGCCACAACCTAGTTTTAGAAGATTGCGGTTGATATAAAGTACAGCTGCCCAACTGATTGTTGCTAGGAAGAGATATCATCATATCACCCCTATATGTCTTATATCATCATTTTTATAGCACTACTGGATGTATGCAGCACTATACATTGGTCACAATCACCGGCTACACTGGGACATATGTTTTGGAATTGTGCATCTGTTGTGCGGTTTGGAAGACCATCATGTAGGCCATTATGACCTATTGGGATTGCTCAGTGAGGTAGGACTCCCGGATTCTTTTTGGAGAATATATTTGTACGGACCTAGTACCTGCTGGTTTTAAATGATTTCTTCGGGTGGCAGTATTATTTGGCCTCCAGGCCATCCTGCTCTGTTGGCTTACAAACTCTGGTCCCACACTTCAATGCTGGCGTACCTTATTATTTAACCAAATGTGGGTGCAGCAACAGGGGATCACTCCAATAGAGGACTCAGTGGGGAAATTGTTTCAAGAGACCTGGGAGTACATTTGGCTGTCACTGCCTCCTAGGGCACATCACAAATCTCTTCTGAGTTCCGACGTAGACCGGCAAGCACCGGGCGGGCGGGGATCGTCCGACAGCAGCTCCGAGGCACACTCCGTCTCTGACAAGTATGATGAGCTGCTGCCACCGCCGCTGCTGTGACCCGGGCGCTTTCCTCTGCCAACATCCCCCGGGGCAGCTTTCCTGGGCGGGGGCTCGGCTGCACCTGGCGTTGCTCCGACCGCTTTCTTGCCCGTTTTAATGGGCTCAACGGCTTGTCTGCTAATATTTGAGGCGGTCCTTTTACAGGCCTCTCATTAGTCTTACAGACCATTTACAGAGTGCATGGGTTGAGGTGGGGGAAGGGGGATGTGGGGGGGTCTTCTCTGTAAAGTTTTTGTTCTAAAGGATTTGTTCACATCTGAAGATGTTCTAGGTGCAGGTACTTGCACACTGTATCTTTCAAGGAGCAATAATAAAAATGATTTGAACATACATTCGTGACAAATATTCAGGTAGAATATGTCCCTTCCCAAAAGATCTTATAATCTAAGTGAAGAACTTGGGGCCATGGGAGATAAAGCAAATCACCCAATGTTCCAAAACGTTTTAATGGTAGAAATGTATTTATTTATTTATGACATTTCATTCCTACATTATCCCAAAAGAACCTCAGGTTCAACATGGTTTACATAACAATACGGAACAGTACATAACAGCACAACATTGTGCATAATAACATCATGGACTTAACCTATCTGGTGGACAACAGTCAATCAGAAACGCAATCGTTTTAAGGAGGTGATTTAATGGGCAGAACGGAAGAGCTTGGATTAAATAAAAGTAGAATTAAGATGTTGGAATATGTGTGTTATAGTCTGGAGAGTAAATTGGGATCAGATTTCAGGGCAGGTACTATTGAAGGGATAAGATCTGAGATAAAAATGTCAGGTGTAAGTCGATTCATATTGAGTTTGTAGTTTTGTAGAAGGCTGAAATAAAATGAGTTTTCAGTAGACTTCGAAATGACATAGTCTTTATTGTGTTTGATTAGTTTTGACAATGAGTTCCAAGTTTTGGTGCTTTGATATGAGAAGCTAGCATTGCAAATTGTTTTATAGATTACATTTTAACAGGTTGGAAAACATAAGGTGAGATATTTTCTGGATGATTCTATTCTCCCCCCCCCCCCCATCCAGGTGAACCGCACTGTGTAAATAAGAGAGTTAACCCAACAGCCTGCAAACACCACTCAGAAAAAGAAAAAAAAGAACCTCACTCATGAAAAACTCCAGTTGCGTACTGTGATAAGTATGAGGCTGTCCTATCCGGGGGTAGGCCACTAGAGGGCGCTAGGAGAATAGGTGGAGGTCGCTAGGACCGGGGAGAGCCCTGGGAGGTCCACAGGTGTAGGAGGTTATGGGCTGGGTCCTGTGTAGCTAATTAACCACTTTATACCCCACCTGAGAGGTGAAAGGAAGAGAAGTGAGCTGGCAGCAGAGAAGAGAGATTCCCCTGGAAGATACTGGCTAACCCTATGGACTTGTGGTGGACTGTGTGTCCAAAGAGGAGAAGCAGGCTAAAAATCCTGGGGTAAGAAGTCCCTAAAGCATTAGTGTTGGACTGTGTGCTCAAAGAAGGAAGGACTGTGTGTCCAAAGAAGGAAGGACTGTGTGTCCCAGTACTGAGAGAAGCAGGCTGCAAAGCCTGGGGTTAAAAGTCCCCAAAGTATTGAAGTTAGTACTGAGCCCATGTATCTGTGTGGGGAGGCTCAGTGTGAAGACCTATGAAAGTATTAAGCTAGAAGAAGTGTGCCCAGGGGCTGGAATGAAGAGTTGCCTGAGACATATGCAGTTGGTAAGACCTGTTTAATTTGCTTAGTGGGAACCAGGTCACCCTGAGCGAGAAGGGGTAGCACACTAATTTGCATATGATCTGCATATTGAGAACCAGGTCACCCTGAGTGAGAAGGGGGATATCACAAATGGCACCCCAGATGGGACTTGACTGTTGAACAGCCACCGGATGATAAGGATGTCAGAGGATCCCTGCTACCCTTGGCAGTGGAATACTACTGGTGGAAAGGTGAAGCCAAAGGAAGAGCTGAGGATGGGTGTAGACCCAGGCAGTCGGTGTATCCCCAGTGAAGAGAGGTGGAGGTGTCCTTGGAGGTTCCAGAGGCCGTGTTCCAGAAGCCCGTCGAGGGGGCCAACTCTAGCAAAAGCACTTTGCTCACCTACCCCAGGTAAAGGGTACCTGGGGGGGGGGTGAGGGTGGATTTGTAAGATCTGGAGGCTTGGGAGTGGCTGTAGGGGATGGAGGAGGCCACAAACACACACACACACCCACAAGGAGGTGCAGCACAAGTGTGGGGGCCAGGAGAGTAAACAGGCCACACTTGGATGTGTTTTTTTTGTGATTGCAGGCTGCACCCTATCGGATGGCCAGGAAGGCTGGAGGCCTGAGAAACCGGAGGAGCCGGAGAGGAGAAGGCCAGAGCACTTGCCTGGGTCGATGGCTGATGGAAAAGATCTAAAAAGATGGACATTGAGAACCAGGTGTTGGGACTTGCAGGGGATGAGGGTCAGAAGGGACCTGCTCCAGAGCGCCTTTCTCGGTGGGAGCATGGTATCGTCAGGCGCGCTAGTGAGAGGGAAGGGCCCGGGCCATGTGAAGTGCTAAGAGAGCAGTAGTTAGGTTTCCTCTTTCTCGGAGGGATCATGGTATCGTCGGGCGTCCAGGAGGTAGGAGGGGGCTGCAGGAGAAGAGGGTCAGGTAGGGCCCGCTGCAGTGACAGCCCCTCAAGGCCTAGTGAATGGGAAGGGCCCGGGCCATGTGATGTGCTAAGAGGGGGATGAGGAGCCTAGATGGGGGGTAGTGAGGCCCATGGATAGAGCAGGGATGAGCCTGGAAAAGTGTATGCCCTCCTTTGAAGAATTGCTGCTCCTCAGTGGAGAAGGCTTAGAGGGTTGCTGAGGTAAAGCAGCAATTATTTTAAGGGTGGGGGTATGTGATAAGTATGAGGCTGTCCTATCCGGGGTAGGCCACTAGAGGGTGCTAGGAGAATAGGTGGAGGTCGGGGGAGAGCCCTGGGAGGTCCACAGGTGTAGGAGGTTATGGGCTGGGTCCTGTGTAGCTAATTAACCACTTTATACCCCACCTGAGAGGTGAAAGGAAGAGAAGTGAGCTGGCAGCAGAGAAGAGAGATTCCCCTGGAAGATACTGGCTAACCCTATGGACTTGTGGTGGACTGTGTGTCCAAAGGAGAGAAGCAGGCTGAAAATCCTGGGGTAAGAAGTCCCTAAAGCATTAGTGTTGGACTGTGTGTCCAAAGAAGGAAGGACTGTGTGTTCAAAGAAGGAAGGACTGTGTGTCCCAGTACTGAGAGAAGCAGGCTGCAAAGCCTGGGGTTAAAAGTCCCCAAAGTATTGAAGTTAGTACTGAGCCCATGTATCTGTGTGGGGAGGCTCAGTGTGAAGACCTATGAAATTATTAAGCTAGAAGAAGTGTGCCCAGGGGCTGGAATAAAGAGTTGCCTGAGAAATATGCAGTTGGGAAGACCTGTTTAATTTGCTTAGTGGAAACCAGGTCACCCTGAGCGAGAAGGGGTAGCACACTAATTTGCATATGATCTGCATATTGAGAACCAGGTCACCCTGAGTGAGAAGGGGGATATCACAGTACAGACCCTCAATTCATTTTAAGGTTTTCTGTATAATGTACTAAGCTGTGTACAACGCTGCCATATTATTTGGCTGGTTGACTTAATGAGCTCATGCCAGTTTGTATACTTCATTCTCCACATCATAGTTATTGGAACTTCTGTGAATAAGTGTAATTCAGCTAACTACAACCAGACATTGAGCCTTCAACTTATTTTATGCAATCAACTTCCCTTGGACCTCAGAAAGGAGATGACTTACTTCCATTGTAGGAAGACAATGAAAACCTGGATTCTGAATCAAGTTTATGGTAAATGAAGATAGGCTCTTTGGGCTCTGTACATAATATTAACCGAGATGTTAATTTATTGTGAATATACTATGGCATTATGAGTTATCATTAGTTTTAACTGTAATCTTTCTACTCTTTCACACATATGTAACTTGGACAAAACACACAGCACTTGGAGTCACAAACTTAAGTATGCATAATATGAACAAATCACAGGTAAAAATATTCTAAGAATGGGAAATTCAGATATAGAACTATAAGGAAAAAACCCCACAATGGTGAAGTTAATGCTAAAGTTTTAAAGAGAAGGATATCGTATTCATCAAGTTGATAGAATGCTTTTTTAAAAACAAATTATATTCCTAGTCCCTACAGTTTCTATAGGTTTTCATATTTTCAGAGAGCAAGCCAAAATCAAACCTGCAAATATTAATACTTATGATGATCTAACTCTTCTTATAAATATTTTGGTACATATCATTTCAATATTTTAATAAAAATAGGAATGCTAGCTACAGAATAACAGTTGGTTAAAACATCACTACGCAGATTTGTTTTACATCAATTATTTTTATGCAGAACAACTTCAATGCCAGATTTCCTTATGCAAACTTAAGCATTGCCTTACTAGGGCTGACTAGAGGTCCATCAAGTCCAGTATCCTGTTTCCAACAGAGGCAAATCCAGGCCACAAGTACCTGGCAAGATCTTAAAAGAGGGAAACAGATTTTATGCTGCTCATCCCAAGAATAAGCAGTGGATTTTCCCAAGTCTATTTTAATAACGGCTTATGGGCTTTTCTTTCAGAAAAGTATCCAAACCTTTTTTAAACCCTGCTAACTGCTTTTACCACATTCTCTGGCAACAAATTCCAGAGTTTAATTACACACTGAGTGAAGAAATATCTTCTCAGATTTGGTTTAAATTTACTATTGAATATCTTCATTGTGTGCCCCCTAGTCCTTGTATTTTTGGAAGAGTAAATGAGTGATTCACCTCTACCCATTCCTCTCCACTCAATGTTTTTTTAGACTTCTATCATATCTCCCCTCAACCTTATCTTCTCCAAGATGAAAAGCCCTAGCCTCTTTAGCCTTTTCCTTATAGGGAAGTCATCCCATTCTCTTTATCATTTATGTCACCTTTCTTCATAGTTTTTGTAATTCTACTATATCTTTTTGAGATGTGGTCATCAAAATTGGTAAATATATTTTATAACTATTTTTCTAAAGAAATAAACTGGGTCAATATGAAAAATACTTAAAACATAGCACAGCATAACTTTTAGGCCACAATATTTGGGTTTTTTTTAAAGGGATATCAGAGAAAATGGCTCAACTTGTTTGAAAGCTTCAGTATCTTATCCTGGTAGAATAGGACAGCACACAGTTTACCACAAATTATAAGCAACGAACTTCATATGTTAGGTTATTTTAAAAAATCATCTCATAGATCTACCAACCAGAAACAGAATCGGATCATCACAATCATACCTAAACTTATATTACCCAAATTGCAAAGGACTTAAATACAAAACAACTTACGCATCCAGCTTCTCCTACTTAAGCGCACAACTATGGAATGGACTCCCAAAAGCTGTAAAAACAATTCATGACCATCTAAACTTCAGAAAATCTCTAAAAACCAACCTTATCAAAAAGGCTTACCCCACCGATCCAACGTAAATCCTCATACCCAGCAACACAGCACAACTAATGATCGTACAGGATAATATACAATCTTCATTCCCTTCGACCTTCACGGTTGCCTGACACACACCTACCTCATTCGACCACAATACAACCTTGTATTTGTTATCAACCGACTGGCGAACGCCTTTACGGTACTATGTAAGCCACATTGAGCCTGCAAATAGGTGGGAAAATGTGGGGTACAAATGTAACAAATAAATAAAATAAACAAATCTCTCTTTGGTTTAAGAATCATGATGAACTAAGTTATTTAAAAAGGTATGAGGAAAAAACAAGAAAGTCCTTAATAAAAAAAAGTATTTTTACATTCGCTGTAATGACTGTGTACTGAAGTTGATAACTATTTTAAAAAAAATCTGCAAAGACTTCCCTAAATGGAAGAAAGTAATAAACATGATGTAAGATTTCTTCCTCCCTCATGTCCTGGGGGTGTGCTATAAATGATATCATAGTAAACAAGCAATTAAAATCCATTCAAATGTTATCAGTTTTAGTATACATTTTAATAAGGCAATTTAGCATCTCCTCAGGTTCTTTTCATTTCTAATTCTCTACCAATTAAAAAGACATATGTCATTTATCACTGTAAATTCTTTGTTAATTGTGTTCCACTAAAACTGCATATAGTTAGCAAATAGAACAAGGAAATATGGTGCCTTCATAGGAAGATTAATTAATGTCAAGCCATTTGTATTTTGAGAAAAACCTTGCAGTGCCAACCTTTTCTCCAGTACCATGACAGAACTTAAAAAGTATGTAAACAGTGTTGAAAGCAGATGTTTATTCAATGTTTCTCTACTATAAGCATTTTCTATTTTGTTTTTAAATGATTTTTGGAACTAAATTGTCCTTGTGGCAACCTAATACTTCTCCCAGTCCAGCTGTTCAGGCATGTAAACGATATTATTCATAATGTTCCACTGGCATGGTATTTACCCACGTAGTGGTAGTTATTTTATATGTCACTAATCTTTATTTTTAAAAAATGTCTAGAATCAGTACACAAAATAGGAGACAGTATAAGAAAAGTACAATGTAGGGTAGAAAAATTAGAAAAGGACAGCGATAACTGATGAACAGTTACCCAATACGTAGAAGATATATATAACCAATACATTTATATACTTACAATTACTGAAGCATGACGAATGTCTAATGCATAACTATCATCCACAGGATGAACTTGTAATCTGATAAATTTGCTGAGATCAGCATCTTCGATTCCAAGATTATGAAGGCCATCTATCATTTTTCCTTCCATTTTAAGGGTTTCTGTAATGCTTTGTTCAAATAGAGAACAACAGTAAGTAGAAAGTAGCATTTCCTATTTTGTTTAACATCTTTAGACAAAGAAAAATGTATGACCTGAGATTATATCCTTTACAACAGTATCATCTTTAGAAAATACCAACTGCAGAAAAAAAAACACCTAGGGGCCTATTTACTAGGCTGTGTCAGCTGTTTAATGCAGGAACTAGTAAACATTAACAGTGAAGCACATCTCCAGAGGTATAGCTAACTACATTCTATAGTACCTTCTATTTCATGGTAATGGATTTTGACCTGCACTCCCTACAAAGCAGGCCTCCCAAAAGTTCTAAGAGCACCCAAAAGTTACCACAGAGATTCTGCAACCAAGGCGCTTGAACCTTTGCAGTTTGTGGGCTTAGGATACCTATGTGAAGTCCATAAAGAAAACTATTTTAAGCCTATTTTGTAAACGCCCACATAAAGGCACACTTTCAAAAAGCAGGGTTTTCAAAACCAACAGTGCACCTCCTTAAATTGACTTTAGGCTTATGTTGGACCTTTGGAGGTGTCACTCGGGAATATCAAATTTTCATTGAGATTCCTACACCATGTACATCATAGGTCTCAATTTTAGCCAACTTTTTGATTTTTAAAATAACTGGAGGTTAAGGTTGAAGATGCTGAGCTTTTATCTACCTCTGACTCAGAGTTACTCAATTTACTATGCAATACAATGATTTGGTATATAAAATGGATGATTTGGAAAATTGTGGGTGCAGAAAGAACTTAGGATTTCGAGGCCTCCCTGAGAGCAGTGCCAGTGTTTTCACGATAGTGCACTCTATTTGCTCTCAACTTTTGAGCATGAAGGGCGATCTTGCCTCTATTGAACTGGAAAGAGCTCAATGCTCTCTAGGTTAAACCGCAAGATAACTGGCCTCGTTATATCGTAGCAAGATTTGCCAAGTTCTCTGACAAGAAGTGGTTGTTGTAGTGGGCATGCCAGGATCTGCATTTGGAGGAGTGGCCTAATGGTTAGTGCAGCGGGCTTTGATCCTGGATACCTGGGTTCGATTCCCACTGCCTTGGGCAAGTCACTTAACCTTCTATTGCCCCAGGTACAAAAACTTAGATCATGAGCCCTCCAGAGACAAAGTACCTGCATATATGTGTACAGTGCTGCATATGCCTAGTAGCGCTATAGAAATGATTTGTAGGAAGAGGAGGATAGTGGGTGTTATAAGACCTTATGGTATGTGATTCTTGTGCTGATTTAACCTATAATGTCAAAGATTTGAAGTCACCTAACAAGAGACAATTACAGAGGATATCCTGAAAACCCCGACTGGTTGGTTGTGCCCCAATAGGTTGAAAACCTCTGGTTTAAGGATATGCTTCGTTTAAAACCACATGTGAGGTTTTTATAGGAAACACACTTAAAGCATCACCATGAGAAGTTCTTGTCTCAGCCTCAGTATCCTCATGTTTTTTTGTGCTTCTGAAAGTGGATGCTTCCAAAAAACAAGGAGTGGCCATTCTGATGTATGCTTCAGTAAAGGTACAGGTTATAAACATTAAGCAAGACCTGGAAGGGAGATATCTTTCTTCACCTTTTACTAGATCATTTGGACATCACACTAGCTTCCATGTAAGCTCCAAATGAATACTAAGGCCCAGATGCACAAAGGCATTCATAAACTATGGCTGCCTCGCTAAAATTTAGCGAATCGCTAACAACCAGCAATGCACAAAGGGGATCATATGCAAATGAACCGCATGGATCCCCCCTTGTGCATCCTCACTGTCTGCGAGTTCGCGCTGTCAAATCTCTGATGCACTGGACCATCCCGACCCCACACTTTTTTAAAAATTTACCCTGGTAGTCCAATGGACCCTGACCACCCCAACCTTTTTTTTCCAGCGGACCATAACCTCCCCCCGCAACCCCCTGTGAACCCACAAACCTTTTTTTTTTTTAATTTCAATGGTGGTCCAGAGGACAAAACCCCTTCCCCTGCATGTGGACACATACCCCATCCCATACCTGACCCCCATCCTGCCCCTCCCTGTACCTTTACAAGGTGGAGGCAGGAAGGTAGGAGCAACAGCTCTTGCCTCAGGCCCGCCTAGAACAAGATGGCGGTGCCCAGGCCCTGCCCAGTGCATTCTGGGATGCACTGTGTGGGGCTACACACCATATAAGGAAGATTTTTCCTTATATGGTGTTTAGCCCTGCCCAGTGCATCTCAGAATGCACTCAGGGCCTGGACGCCACAATTTTGTTCCAGGCAGGCCCGCTCCTGCCTCCACCTTGTTGTAAAGGTGCAGGGAGGTGAGGGGGTGTGGGTCGGGTGTGAGAGGGAGGGGTGTGTGCCAGCGCAGGGGAAGAGGTTTGGTCCACTGGACCACCAGGTAAAATTTTTAATAAAGGTTCCTGTTGCATGGGGGGGGGGGGGGGTGGTCCACTGAACCACCAGGGAAACTTTAAATACAGATTGGGGTGGGGTCAGGGTCTAATTGACCAAAAGGTAAATAAAGAAAACAAGATGCAGGGGGGTATTGTGGGCCATTGGACCACCAGGAAAATTTTTTAAAATATTCGGGGGGGGGGGGGGGGGGCTGGGAGGTGAGAAGTAGGAAGCAAAAGCAGGCAGCCTTTTATAGCTTCCTGCTTGTGCTTCTCTCCTCTCCGATAGCTCCAGAGCAGCCATAAAATTTGCTTGTTAAATTAAGGCTGCTCTGGAGCTGTGCATCCCCTGGAATACACACTACGAATGAGCTTATTAGAATACTAATGAACTCACTGTAGTACATTTGCATGGGGTTCTCGGTGGCTGCTAATGGCACACGTTAGAGCCACGGAAAACTCCTTTGTGCATTACTAGATATGTAAACGTTTGCTGTACACAGGCTAGAACCAGTCTAAAACAAACTTTAATAGCACAGTAAGCTTTGTGCATCTGGCGCCAAGAGTCTATTATTGTAAATTCGTGCTCAGCCTTGTTAAGCCTTTCTTCAGAGTAAATTAATGGCAGGGGATTTTAAAACTACCATGCACCCCATAATTTACTGAATGGCTGTGGCGTCGGCTCTAGATGATAAGGTGTCACGAGCACTGGGGACTTTGATTAGTGATCTGGGCTTATTCGATACTTGGTGCCTAACTCACCTCATGGTTCGGGACTACGTTTTTTTCTCCATACTCATGAATCTTATTCCAGATTGGATTACCTATTTTTGAACAGATACTGCCCAATGGTGGGGGCTTTTCAGGTATTTTTAACAATATTATTTCAGATCATGCCCCGGTTTGGGTCACTATTGCTTCTTTTAGAGAAGATAGAAATAGACAATGGGTGATGAATAATCTCTTGCTACAGGAAGAGGAGGTTACTGCTGGTTATAGATCTACTCTTTGGGATTACTTGGAATTTAATTTGAACTCAGGTCCCTCCCTAGGTATAGTTTGGGATGCGATAAAGGTGGTGACTAGAGGATATTTTCTTAAGGTGGTTATTCAGCGCTCTCAGGTGGCTCATTACCTCTCCTAAATCAGCCAACTAGAGGAGCGTCATAAGGTATCGGGATCCTTCCATTTTGAGGGATCTCCAAGTGGCTAAGTTGCACTTAGATAGCATATATAGATAGCCACATTGAGCCTGCAAATAGGTGGGAAAATGTGGGATACAAATGCAATAAATAAATAAATAAATAAAATAAATATATACAGAACAATTGCAATTCATCCACCTTAAATTCAACCACACACATTATGTGCATTGCAATAAACCAGGTTGCCCTTTGGCTGCCAAACTTCACATACTTCAGGCTGATAGAACCATTTGAGGGTGAAAGATGGGATGGGTCAGCCTTTGGTTAAATCCTCCCTGATTTGTGATCGTTTTAAACAGTTTTATCAGGCTCTTTATACAAACAAATCAGACTATTCAGCCTGATGCTTTTGATACCTGGCAGCTCAAGACCTTTCACTACTGATGGAGGATCAGTGCACTTATTTACATGGACCTATAACAGCTAAAGTGGGCTTGGCAGTTATTAAACATTTACCTACACGGAAGGCTCCAGGCCTTGACGGTTTTGCAGGTGATCTGGCCTCTTTGTTAGCTGGGGTTCTTAACTCAGTATGGCAAGGAGAAGCCTTGCATCCTATGATGGAGGAATGGATAGCTGTAATTCCCAAACTCAGAAAAGACACATCTGAATGTGCTTCCTATCACCCAATCTCAATCATAATAGGGATGTTAAAATACTATCTAAAATATTGGCTGTTTGGCAATTGTCCTACTTTCACCGATTCATCCTGACCGGGTTGGCATTGTGGCAATGGACAACATGCAGTGTATGATAGATTTGATCCTTTTTGCTAGAAGGGACAAATTATAACTGTGCCTCCTCGGGTTAGACGGCAAAAAGGCTTCTGACACAGTTCATTGGCCCTTCAAGGACAAGGTTATGCAAAAATTTGGGATACACTCTTATTTTCGGGGGTGGATTCAGGCCTTCTATTCTTCCCATAGGGTCTGTGTTCATATTAATGGAGGTAACTCCAAATTATTTTCTTTAACTAGGGGCAAACATCAGGGTTGCCCTTGGCCTCCTATGTTCTTTGTATTGGTCATGGAGCCATTTGCTGCAGCGGTGAGATCGAACCCAGATATTAAGGGTCATAGAATAAGAGATGGAATACAAGCTTGCCTTATTTGCTGATGATGATCTGCTTTCTCTCACCAGTCTGTTAATTTCCTTTCATAACCTTCTGAAGGAGGTTTCAGCCTACTCGACCCATTTTAGGTTTTAAAGTCAATATGATCAAAATGGAAGGTGTGGTTCTGGGGAATGTCCTGATACTTTACAATCCTCCTTTTCTTTTTGCTGGGTACAGAGAGGGATTAAATATTTAGGTGTTACTCTGACTTCTAATTTTGCAGACCTGGTTTCTGTGAACTATCCCCCACTTTTTATAGAGATCTTGAAAGGTGGGACCACCTGCAGCTTTTCTGGTTTGGCAGGATAGCTATGGTAAAAATTATTATTCCTTATCTGATGTATTTATTTCAGGTCCTCCCTCTTCGCTTATCCATGGCTTTTTGGTCTGGTCTTCAGGATCAGTTGATTAGACTTGTATGGCATAACAAGAGACCTTATTTGGTTCGTAGTTTTCTTTATAGAGACCAGAAAAAGGGCGAGGATCCCAATTTGCTCTGGTATTATAAAGTGGCAAAGGCTCATAAGTACATAAGTAATGCCACACTGGGAAAACACCAAGGGTCCATCGAGCCCAGCTTCCTGTCCACGACAGCAGCCAATCCAGGCCAAAGGCACCTGGCAAGCTTCCCAAACGTACAAACATTCTATACATGGTATTCCTGGAATTGTGGATTCTTCCCAAGTCCATTTAGTAGTCTAACCCCTTTTTAAACTCTGCTAAGCTAACCACCTTCACCACGTTCTCCGGCAATGAATTCCAGAGTTTAATTATGCGTTAGGTGAAGAAACATTTTCTCTGATTTGTTTTAAATTTACTACACTGTAGTTTCATCGCATGCCCCCTAGTCCTAGTATTTTTGGAAAGGGTGAACAGACGCTTCACATCCACCTGTTCCACTCCATTCATTATTTTATATACCTCTATCATGTCTCCCCTCAGCCGTCTCTTCTCCAAGCTCCTATCCTCCTTAGTCTTTCTTCATAGGGAAGTCGTGCCATCCCCGCTATCATTTTAGTCGCCCTTCGATTCACCTTTTCCAATTCTACTATATCTTTCTTGAGATGCGGCAACCAGAATTGAACGCAATACTCAAGGTGTGGTCGCACCATGGAGCGATACAACGGCATTATAACATTCTCACACCTGTTTTCCATACCTTTCCTAATAATACCCAACATTCTATTCACTTTCCTAGCCGCAGCAGCACACTGAGCAGAAGGTTTCAGTGTATTATCGACGACGACACCCAGATCCCTTTCTTGGTCTGTAACTCCTAACGCTCTTGAATGGTTTCAGGCTCAACCTCACAAGCTTTGGGTTCATTTGGAGCAGGCTTTGGCTGGAATTCGATCTTTGTAACATTTGATGTGGCTTCCTCGTAAGCATAGAGCCTTGCCCTTATATCTTTGCCCTTCCATTTTGACCACTTATTATTGGGATACCATTTTTTCTACACTAGATTTGGTTTTATCAAGACATACTCCTATTTTATTTAATACCTTGTTCCCTTCAGGCTTAGTTCCTAGAATTTTTACTAAGTGGGCTTTCTTGGGCTTGGCAATTTGGGGACAGCTTTTCAATGATGAGACAGTGATTCCCTTTTCCACACTTTCAGAAGTTTCTCATCTCCCTCCCCAAGGTGTCTATGCTTACACTCAGTTGAGACATTTTTTGAATGCAGCCCATATTAAGAGATTTATGCTGAGGGACAAATTCTTTTTTGGAAGATTTATGTGACAATTCCAGAGATACTAAAGGGCTGATTTCTTGCCTTTATAAGTACACCAAAGGAAAAGCTCTCACCCATACATTCTTCATTGAGTGAACTGAAAGAAGGAACTGGGGATTCACCTCGAGGATGATGATTGGACCATCATGGAGAAAGCTTTACTAAAAGTGTCTATTTCTATTTCACTTAAGGAGATTGCAGATAAAGTGATGTATAGTTGATACCTCACCACAACTCGTCTCTACCATATGTTTCCTGGCACATCTCCGTTTTGTTGGAGGGGCTGTGGTGAGTCTAGAACTATGGGCCAACTTTGGTGGAGCTGTGTCAAAGCTAAAACTTACTGGAGAGCTGTTCAACAAGACCTGGTTGGCTCAACCGATTCAATGGGATCCTGTAGTCTTGCTTCCTAAGAAGCCACCTAGCTTCAACTTGTTCTCAATCCTTCTTTGAGCGTCATGCTTCGAGTGCTGCACGTGACCCTGTCCAGTCACTGGAAGCAGGCTACGGTTCCCACCTTTTGTGAAATAGGTGAACAAACTTTGGTACATTTATGAAATGGAGCATTTGGTGGCAGCTCGGAACCATATGCCTTCTAAATGGGAAACGATATGGGAGCCTTTTCTCACTCATTATGCCTTTCGAATTGTGGTGGGGTGAAGATGAGAGTGTACAGGGAGAGGGGAGGTTACAGGCAGTTTTCTGTATTTTGGACACTGGCTTTGCTTGCTGAGTATCCTGGTCCTTGGACTTTCCTTTTACATGGAACAGACTGGGTGGGAGATAGGGGTGGTTGTTTCTTGGGAAGTGGAAGAAGAAATGGGGAGAGGTTGGAGAAAATTGTTATAAATGTTGAGAAGTGTTCATGTTTTCTTAATCTTACGCTAATCCAAAACTTTGTTTTTGTCTGTCACTCCCCGAGGGGGGAAGGGGGGAGGAGGAGGAGGTGGTTGTATTTTGAGATTTCTGATTTGCCTTCCATGGGCAATTTTGTATAGTTACTGTGTTAATGTTTATTGGATGTCAATAAAGACTTCTAGAAATTAAAAAAAAAAAAGTTACATGTCAATAATTACACTGTCTTCAAAGATAATAACTTTCCACAGAACTATATTGATAAGACTAGAAATGAGCCACATAATTTTTTTTTAATATTTGGCAAATGTGGTGGAAACCTTTCCAACTGAACTGCAAACAAGTCCAGACTATTTTGAGAAGCCATTGGTCTGAGGTTATAAAGGGCTACCTTTTCTGGAAAAAATTCAGTCTTCCTCCTACCAGAAGGTCTTTCAGAATGGTTACTGGGATTGCAGCTATGCTCTTCTGGAGCCACTTAAAAGTTTGCCACCTGTTGTGACTGGAGTGTGTTATCTGGAACTTTTGGGCCCTCTGTTGTCGTGGGTAGAATGAGATTCATGATTTGTCTAAGAAGATCGAGAGGGGGAGGATACCCAGATCCTTGAGAATAGCAGGACCTCCATCGCTTTCAACCAAAATATCTCCTGGATATGAAAAAACTGAGCTACAAGAGGGCTAAGAGTGATTTGATGGCTTCAGAGTGTTTGTTTTTTTTTTAAATAAGGTCAGCAGCCTCCTCTACCTTATCACCAAAAGGTTTCTCCCTGGTATAGAACAGCGAACAGCTTCTTCTGAACTGCTGGTTCAAGGTCTGAAGAACGCAGCAAGGCAAGTCTGCTCATCCCAATCCCCATGGCAAAGGCCCTGCTCATCGCAATCCCCATGGCACAGGCCCTGCAAGCCGTACCATCAAAAGCATTATAGGCTGCCCGGACCATGTACTTTCTCTGGCTATTAGAATTCCTCAGCCTTCTCCTGGGTGACTTTGTCTGTAAACTCCATCATGCTGAGCACAATATTCTGCAAGCACATGCGGGTCCTAGCCCCCTTCCCAAGAACACCGAGGAGTGAAACTTAGAACTCTTGGCCTTTTTGAGAGCGGATTCAACTACCAGGGAATGATGAGGAAGTTGGAGTTTCTCAAATCTTGATCACCTGAGATGCTGGTACTGATGCTCTAAATGCCATAACCAAGCAAATAGGCATTTCATCTGCTCTTGCAGCATTGTCCTGAACACTCCTCAAGAGCTGCCATAAACGAAGTCTGGAGATTAGCCAGAGTGGTCACATCCTTCAAAGGTATTTGGGGTGCATTTGTGAACTGGTTTCAGCTAGGTGGAAGCTGCCATATCATTCATGTTGTGCTTTGAGGGGAAGCAAAGACCATGGTGAATTCTTCCTCACCCTTGAGAGGGGATTAAAGGATGCACTCTGCTGTCAACACTCGATGTTGAGGAAGATGCAAGACCTCTCAATGTTGATGCATCTCCAGTATCTTGTACAGCTCTCAGAGCCATAGAAACTGATGTCTGCAATGCCGA
The DNA here is from genome assembly GCF_901765095.1 of Microcaecilia unicolor. Lineage (NCBI taxonomy): Eukaryota > Metazoa > Chordata > Amphibia > Gymnophiona > Siphonopidae > Microcaecilia > Microcaecilia unicolor. The sequence goes on along the minus strand of NW_021963331.1, from coordinate 48,413 downwards.
AGTCAATGGACATTTCCAAAAGCTGACATATTCCAATTAATAAATTCTGAATAAAAAACTTTTTTTTTACCTTTGCTGAGCATTTAGTTTTTCTATTCGCTCACTCACCATGTCCACCATCCTCCTATGTCCTTATGCGTTCTGTCTACCATCTGTAGCCCTGTCCCTATCCTTCCTCCAGTTGCATCTGCCCTCAAAGTGTTCCGATCCAGCCCTTAAATTCAGCAGTTTCCCCTCCATCCATATTCAGCATTTCTGCTCATTCCCTCCCCTCCATTCATATGCATTTACTTCCTCTATCTTCCCTCCCCTCCATCCATGTCTAGCATTTCTCCTCTCTTCCCTGCCCTCCACTCCATCCATGTCCAGATTTCTCCTCTCTTCCCTCCCCTCCATTCCATGTGCATCTCCTTCCTGTCTTCCCTCCCCTCCATGCCCAGCAACTCTCCTCTCTCTCCTGTCCTGCCCTCCCCTCCATTCATCCATCCATGTCCAGCAACTCTCCCTCTCTCCCCTCTCCTCCATCTATATAAAGCAAATCTCCTCTCTCCTCTGGCCCCTCCCCATCCATCCATATCTAGCAATTCTCCTCTCTCCCCTACCCTCCCCTCCATGTCCACTGATTTCTCCTCTCACCCCTGTCCTCCCCTCCAATCCATGTCCAGCGATTCTCCTCTGCCCTCCCCTCCATGTCCAACGATTCTCCTTTGCCACTACCCTGTCCTCCCCTCCCATCCATGTCCGGTGACTTGCCCCAGTCCTCTTCTCAGCCCCCAAGTTCAAGGTGTAACCCAGCCCCACCTGCCTGTCCTCAGCTCCCCGACAGCCCTCCATTCCGTAGCCACCCTGTGTTTAGACCTGTTATTTTAAGTCGCAGCAGTGGCTCGCCTCCAGCCTTTCCCGTCCTGCTCAATGTCTCGTCCTCCCGGAAACAGGAAATACCTCATCAGAGGAAGGCGGGGCTCTGAGCGGGAAGGGAAAGGGCTGGACTCGAGCCGCCGCTGCAACTTAAAATAACAGGTTTAAATGCAGGGCAGCTGCAGCAGGAACGGAATAGAGGGCTGTCGGGGGGTTGAGGGCGGGCTCAGCCGGGGGGGAGGTGGCGGAGGCAGAAGATACAATTTGTTCTTGACTGTACTGGCAGGGCTACATTGGAGGAGAAGGCAGGCGGGGAAGGTCACAGCTAAGCCTCCCGGAGCCTCTTATACGGGGCGCCTATGTGGAAGTGGCCCTGCGTGACTAACTTACATACTGTATAGAATATAAAAAAACACCGCTGGAATGCTGTGGTGAAGAATTAAAATACAAGCTGTGGGGGACAAGCAGCACAACACATCCTCGATGCTCTGTAGAAAAATGAAGACTGAGCTGGTCCCTACACAGTGATGGTGGGTGGGAAAGCATGTGTATGTGCGGTGAGTTGCTGCCAAAGGCTTCTGGAAATGATGGTGGGGAGCATTCCTGTGCTGGGCTCTGTCGGATGACAATCACACAGTAGTAAAAATTTCATTCTACATGTCCTCAGAGAATACCTTAATTTCCTTTTTTTTTTTTAATTTCTATTTATTAAATTAAAAACAAAATTAAGAAAAATAGTTAAGAAACCATTTCACTTATTTTGTTATAGTTCCACTGGATACATTTCCTCCGATTCTGGTACTTTATTTTCACATTGTCCAGTTTCTCTTTCATCTGCTTCAGGGTTATGCAAATCTAGTTTTGATTTATGTTAGTTAGCATGCAATGCCTATAACCCTTTAGTGTCCAATGTTCCCACCAATCTGTTCCCATATGGCTTATTACGGGAACATTGGACACTAAAGGGTTTTTAAAGGTTTACACTTTCTTCTAGTAGCCTTTCACCATATAAACCAAAGAAAATGTTAGTATTACAATTTTATGCCAAGTAAATTTTCTATTTCATTTATAATAAATATAAATAAAACAAAACAAAGATAATACCTTTTTTATTGGACCCACTTGTTTAGAATATGTACTATAACAAGTTTTTAATAAACAAATACATTTTTTGATCAGCTTTCTAATGCAATACCTTCTTCAGATCAGAAATTAGCAAATGACATAGAATATATACTGTATGTGAAACATAAGACTTTCAATGACAGACTTGTTTGGAATATGCAGTATAACAAGTTTTTAATAAATGCTTTTTTTTGATTAGCTTTCTAAGGCAATACCTCCTTCACATCAGAAATAAGCAAATGACAGAATAGAATAAATATGTGAAACATAAAAGACTTCCAATGACAGACTCACTGGGAATAGTAAGGGGTGGAGGACAGAAAAAGAGGAAGAGATAGATGAGTGATCAGAGGGTGAAAATAATTTCTATAATTTGATAGAAAACCCAGACCTTTGTTAAGTCCTGTCTGGTGGGTGCCAAAATATTTTAATCATTTTAACTTCAAAACGTTTTATGTTCCTGGATGGTTCTGAAATTTCCTTTTAGTATTCACATCATAAAGTGATTAATATGGTACTCTGGTCTGGAAAACTGTTGTCCTACAGAGGTGTCACCCTATGGTGTTTGATGTGGTGTCAGTATAGGTTCAGTTTTGTCTTAAGAATTTGGCTCTCTCCCCAACATAGCATACTTCTTCACATTTTTGCACTAAATAATATACACTACATTTGAAGATTAGGATGTCTAGGATCCCCTCGTGCTGAATGTTTTTCTCATGTGAGTGACACTGGGGTCCTGCGATATGTGTTGGCACAATTTGCAGCTTGGTATATTGCAGGGAAGTGTACCACTCTCTTTTTCAGCTTCTACCGGGAGCTTACTTTTCACTAAATTTTTGTTTCAGATTAAGTGGTTGTCATAGGGTCAGCATAGGTGAAGTTGGGGATATGTTTCAGTAATTCATCCTCCTGGAGTAGTGGCTATAGATCTTTTATGATTCTTCTCAAGTTTTTCTAGCTCTGGATTATATGTAACTACCAAGAGGCAGTTGCTCTGTGGTTTTCTTTTCTTTGTACTCCAATAGGTTTTTCCTGGGTATTTTGAGGGAGGAGACAATCTTCTTAGAGATTTTGGAGTTGTATCCTTTTTGTTTGATGAATTCAGTCAGAATTTTGAGGTGTTTCTTTGTCTCTTGGCACGTGGTATCACGTGGCTTGGCTATGTATAATGGATTTTTTTTTTGTATGTGAAGGGTGGAAGCTAGAATTATAGAGGTAGCTGCATCTTAGTCTGTTTCTTGTATATAGATATTTGACTATAGCCATTGTTGATAGAGACTGTGGTGTCTAGAAAGTTGACTCTCTGAAGTAATCAATTTTGAATTTGATTGAAGAATGCTACTCATTCAAAGAACTTTAAAATTCTTTGATATTCTCTTCTCCCTGAGTCCAGATCATAAAAATGTCATCAATATACTGGTAGTATTTTAGGGGTTTAGTCTGTATTCAAAAATGTCTTCTCCAGTTCTGCCATGAAAAGGTTTGCATAGGTGGTGTCATCCTGGGTGCCCATAGCAGTATCCATGATTTGCAGATATGATTGAAAAGGAAATAGTTGTAAGTTAGCACAAATATGATTAATTTTGTAACAGTTTCCAGTTTGTATTGTTGGTCCAGGTCAGATGCTTTTATGAATTTGTGAACGCATTTGTGGAATAAAGGCAGTGGGCGTTAGTCACTGCCATTTGGACTTTTTGAAGTTTATTATAAGCTTTTTATGGTTGTATTATATATGTTAATTTTGTTACCCGCTTTGGTTAAAACTTATATAAATGTAAAAATTTCACTTTGGTTAAAATGTATATAAATGTAAAAATTTATCACATGCAGCTATGCCATCCGAATGGGGAATGTTGCTGTATAGCGATTCTATATCCACTGCGACCAGAAGAGCTGGTGGTAGCTGCTTGATGTTTTCGAATTTGTTCATAAAGTCTGTGGTGTCTTGTATGGAACTGTTTTGTCTTGTGCACTAAGGGTTAAAGAATCCCCTCTATAAGTCCAGATATTTCCTTTGTGATTGTGTCAATACTGATATAATTGGTCTGAGAGGATTTTCAGGTTTATGGATTTTAGGTAGCACGTAAAATATGTCCACAAAAGAGTGGTTTGTTATGAGTTTCTTTAGATGTGGCTGTACTTGCTTTGGAAGTGTTTTGATGAGATTTTTCAACTGTTTTATATAACCCTGTGTGGGTTTCTTAGCCAGTTTCCTATGGCATGTATTGACTGAGAGCTGAGTATGTTCATCACTACACAGTCTCCTTTGCAGGTTTGATGACAATGTTTCAAGGACTCACATTATCTTTCATCAACTGCTAGTTATTAGGATTCTTAAATGACCTTTGAAAGTTTTTTTTTTTCCTTGTCTTCAGCAAGAGCAGGTGAGGACAGGACTAACTTCAAGCAGAGAGGCTCATTCAATAAATAAACAAAGAATTCAGACCTCTAAATATATGAATGTAGTTTTACTCTGGATTCTGTTGATGTTTTAAACATAAACTGAAAATTTATCTTTCCAGCCTGAAAGAACTCCAAATACAGGGGCCACTAAGAATGTTCTAGAAAGTGGTCTTAGCAGAACTTGCAGGATAGGAGGAAACAAATTATCTGAACTAAGTGTGAAATCATGTAAATTAAAATGAATATAAATGTATCTGATTAAACAAAAAAAAACATAATTAAATTTAATGTCTTACCTAAATAAATTATCAGTTTCTAAGTCAATATGAAGTCCATTTATATACAAGCTTGCATCACCAGGCTGAATTCCCAGGGTTTCTGCAAAATGCTTTGAGAATAAAAAACAACTTTTATGTTTTATGTCGGAGAAATATACATACTAGCTCTACATAAGCATACTTGTTGAATATGTTTGAGGAAACAAATAAAATCAGAATACAAGACCTAACAATGATAGAAATAGTAAATGTAGACTCTACTAAAATTGAGATGAGCACTCCATGTATTGTACCACTATGGATTTGGGATAAAAACATAGTTTCTCAGATTATGAACAGTTTTGACTGTAATATTAAGCATACATAAATCTTTGACATTCTATGTTTTGACTATCAAAAATCTATTTTGCTTCACCGTAATTTGAAAATTACAGATGTAAAACCTGAACCAATAACCAACCATTAAGTATACTCTTCTGGCCAAATTGTGCAATTTGGATAAATGATACCAAATACACATCATATTTATGCACCTTTACAGAATGATTAGGCCACAGACATTCTTGAGAATTCCTTGGAAGATACAGATAAACTGGGTCTCCCCATGCAAAGTAGCATATCTTTATTCTACATCTACTGCTTAATTCATGAGGAAAATGCTAAAATAGGAAAAAAATGCTAAAATGAGAAAAAGCAAAATAAAGAGTTGTACTCGTGTAACCAATCATAGTACTGAAGTTCAAGATTAAGTTTGTAATTTTGAGAGTGATCCACTCATGCCTTAGAACCCATCTCAAGGAGAAGCATATTCTACAAAATCAGTAAAAAAAAAAAACTGGGAGAACAGCATTTGGTTACTTTAAATTTTACAGCTGAAAAATTTGGTACCACAAGAGTGTCTTTCGTGATTATTTCAGAACACAAGTGGAAGAATACAGGGACAATAAATACATAAATGCACATAACTCCTATTTTAAAAACTTTGCATTGGGTACCTATTAAACAAAGGATCACTTTTAAAACTTTATTATTAGTTTTCAAAGTGAGAATAATCTGTTTCCAGTTATTTCCTCTACTTTGTGTACGTACCAAACTGCAAGAGCTTTGTGATCTTCTAGCACAGACCTTTTGAGGTGCCATCTTTTCAGATTATCAAGCTTGATGAATATTGCAAGTCTTCTTTTAAAGTTTGGGGGGGCCTAAATTCAGGAACCTATGTATATTATGTCTTTGAAGGCCTTGGATTAATTTAGGTGGGAGAACCGAATTGAGCATATGATTGATTAAAAGTTTTCTTCCTGAAGCAGCGAAGTAATTAGCGAAAAGAGACATTCATGTAGAAGGAACAGATATGCAAGAAAAGTAATAAGAACACCGGGTATACCTACTGAAGGAAGACCCAGCATTGAGCGTCTGCTAGGAACACAACAGCCGGCTGGAAGACGCTAAAAAGACTGCAATAAGGACAATTAAGGATATGGCAGTGTTATAAAAGCAGCGTAATAAAATAAATAGGGGGACAGTAAGATATCCAATGGTTTTTTTCAATTTTTGAGTTTTTTACATTGGTGTCTGAACTACCGGTCTGGGTAAAAAAGAAAAAAAAAAAAGGACCTGTGATAGGATCAGCTCCATATACAACTTTGGCGTTCTTTTGTAATGAAAGGGCTTGTTCACCCTTAAAGGTGAAGTGCCAAGGGTGGATGCATTGAGGTCCAGTTAAACTAAATTATATCAAGTGAAGTGTAGATTCCTAAGGTAAACACATGCTGGGAAAACAACATTTGAGTTTCTCTTGGCATAACGTTATAGAGAATGGTATACTATTTGCATTGACGAATCACCACTGGAGATATGAATCCCAACAGTCTTTATTATGATGAAAAACTAAAAGACTAGACACGGGCTGTGTTTTGACGCACGCAAGCGTCTACATCAGTGGTCAAACAGTTATTAAAAAAGAAATATAAAAATTATAAATTTATAAATATTCATAATGTACTAGAAGATATTAGTCAACATAAAGCAAAACTGTTGTAAATATAGAAAAATTATAAAAAATACCAACAATCTTATTACTAAAACAGTACATATGCATATCAAAGAATGGAACATATATAAGATATATAAAGGAAATATATTTAAAATAGCTCATTAAATTTTAAGATATTTTCTAAAAAAAAAACTTTCTAGCACTAACCTCACAGAAACACACAAACAAACTTAATGTAAGATACCATTTCATGTCTAAAAGAGCGGCACTGGAAAACTTCACTTTTTATCAAAGTAAGTTAAGACTGACATCCGATACTAGCATATTTCTAACAATAGACATTAATGAATTCTGTAACATTCAATTAGTTACAATTAACCTAAACCCAAAATGTTAACTGTTTAGTCAATGTTAAAAGAGAGATCAAACGACTTCCTCAATTCTACTCTAGGCAGGATGAGAACATAACACTTCACTTATAGATTTAAAATTGGGGGAAAAATTATAGATTAGACAACTACTACTACTTATCACTTCTAAAGCGCTACTAGACGTACGCAGCGCTGTACACTTGAACATGAGGAGACAGTCCCTGCTCGACAGAGCTTACAATCTAATTAGGACAGACAGAACAAACAAGAGATAAGGGAACATTAAAGTGAGGATGATAAAATAAGGGTTAGGAGTTAAAAGCAGCATCAAAAAGGTGGGCTTTTAGCTTAGATTTGAAGACGGCCAGAGATGGAGCTTGATGTACCGGCTCAGGAAGTCTATTCCAGGCATATGGTGCAGCAAGATAAAAGGAACGGAGTCTGGAGTTAGCAGTGGAGCAGAAGGGTGCAGATAAGAGAGATTTATCCAGTGAACGGAGTTCCCGGGGGAGGAATGTAGGGAGAGATGAGAGTGGAGAGGTACTGAGGAGCTGCAGAGTGAATGCACTTATAGGTCAGTAAGAGGAGTTTGAACTGTATGCGGAAACGGATAGGAAGCCAGTGAAGTGACTTGAGGAGAGGGCTAATATGAGCATAACGACACTGGCAGAATATTAGTCGTGCAGCACCTCCCCTCCTTACTCTGCCCAAACTATGCAAAAAGGAACATCTATGGTCTTACCCATAAATAGATGGATGACTCACATCAGCACATTCAAACGACTAGGGATTTGTGGAAAAAAACTGACAAAGGAGGTCTACTACTGTTTAAACAATTATTATATTCATATACACACTAAAGCACAATTAGTAAAGTATAATATAAAAGAACAGGCTAAGTCATGAAATCATGAAGAAAAAAAAGAAAGGAAATTGGGCTTAAAATCAATTATTTTAATTAAGGAAGAGATTAAACTTTAAAATTATTTCCTGCTCTTTATCAGAAATCAATTACAGCCTGCAACACTTATAGAAAAACCCATTACAATAATACTTGTCCAGAACTTTATATATAATTAAAGCATCAAGACAAACCTTTTGATTTTCTTTAATTTCTTTCCTCATGTCTTGGTTTAGAGCAATTTTAGTGAGTGACCTGTAAGATAAACACAAATGGATAAACTGAAAAAAGTCAGTCAGTCAGTCAGTCAGTCTACATTCAAACAAAGCATTGTACACTTTTAACATACAGTGGTGGAAATAAGTATTTGATCCCTTGCTGATTTTGTAAGTTTTGCCCACTGACAAAGACATGAGCAGCCCATAATTGAAGGGTAGGTTATTGGTAACAGTGAGAGATAGCACATCACAAATTAAATCCGGAAATCACATTGTGGAAAGTATATGAATTTATTTGCATTCTGCAGAGGGAAATAAGTATTTGATCCCCCACCAACCAGTAAGAGATCTGGCCCCTACAGACCAGGTAGATGCTCCAAATCAACTCGTTACCTGCATGACAGACAGCTGTCGGCAATGGTCACCTGTATGAAAGACACCTGTCCACAGACTCAGTGAATCAGTCAGACTCTAACCTCTACAAAATGGCCAAGAGCAAGGAGCTGTCTAAGGATGTCAGGGACAAGATCATACACCTGCACAAGGCTGGAATGGGCTACAAAACCATCAGTAAGACGCTGGGCGAGAAGGAGACAACTGTTGGTGCCATAGTAAGAAAATGGAAGAAGTACAAAATGACTGTCAATCGACAAAGATCTGGGGCTCCACGCAAATCTCACCTCGTGGGGTATCCTTGATCATGAGGAAGGTTAGAAATCAGCCTACAACTACAAGGGGGGAACTTGTCAATGATCTCAGGCAGCTGGGACCACTGTCACCACGAAAACCATTGGTAACACATTACGACATAACGATTGCAATCCTGCAGTGCCCGCAAGGTCCCCTGCTCCGGAAGGCACATGTGACGGCCCGTCTGAAGTTTGCCAGTGAACACCTGGATGATGCCGAGAGTGATTGGGAGAAGGTGCTGTGGTCAGATGAGACAAAAATTGAGCTCTTTGGCATGAACTCACTCGCCGTGTTTGGAGGAAGAGAAATGCTGCCTATGACCCAAAGAACACCGTCCCCACTGTCAAGCATGGAGGTGGAAATGTTATGTTTTGGGGGTGTTTCTCTGCTAAGGGCACAGGACTACTTCACCGCATCAATGGGAGAAGGGATGGGGCCATGTACCGTACAATTCTGAGTGACAACCTCCTTCCCTCCGCCAGGGCCTTAAAAATGGGTCGTGGCTGGGTCTTCCAGCACGACAATGACCCAAAACATACAGCCAAGGCAACAAAGGAGTGGCTCAGGAAGAAGCACATTAGGGTCATGGAGTGGCCTAGCCAGTCACCAGACCTAATCCCATTGAAAACTTATGGAGGGAGCTGAAGCTGCGAGTTGCCAAGCGACAGCCCAGAACTCTTAATGATTTAGAGATGATCTGCAAAGAGGAGTGGACCAAAATTCCTCCTGACATGTGTGCAAACCTCATCATCAACTACAGAAGACGTCTGACCGCTGTGCTTGCCAACAAGGGTTTTGCCACCAAGTATTAGGTCTTGTTTGCCAGAGGGATTAAATACTTATTTCCCTCTGCAGAATGCAAATAAATTCATATACTTTCCACAATGTGATTTTCCGGATTTATTTGTGATGTGCTATCTCTCACTGTTACCAATAACCTACCCTTCAATTATGGGCTGCTCATGTCTTTGTCAGTGGGCAAACTTACAAAATCAGCAAGGGATCAAATACTTATTTCCACCACTGTATATTTTCCACAGACAACAGAAATGATACCCACATAAGTGGGCAATGCCATCACACAGTACCAGGATGCAACAGCTCTCTCAGAACTGAAAACTTGGGGGTGGGGGGGGGGGAATCAATATTCAAAGCAATCTGAACAGCCAGAACGGTTCCTGGCTATTTGAATTGCTTGTCAGGACTAACCAGGCATTTGCGGTAGCACTTAACCAGATAGTGCCAATGAAGCGCCTAAGTCAAAGCCGGCTAGTTTGGGGACATTCTAGATGCAAAGTCAGCACCTAGCCAGTTAAGAGACAATGAGGCTTATTTTCGAAAGAGAAAAACGCCCAAATTCCGACCTAAATCGGGAGATGGACGTCTTTCCCTTGTGGGTGCCCAAATCGGTATAATCGAAAGCCGATTTGGGCGTTTCCAACTGCACTCCGTCGCGGGAATGCATAAAGTTGATGGGGCGTGTCGGAGGCGTGGTGAAGGCGGGACTGAGGCGTGGTTACCGGCTGAGCAGAGATGTGCGTGCTCGGCCGATAATGGAAAAAAGAAGGCGTTTTCAGAGAGAATTTAGGTCACTTTTGTTGGACCCGTTTTTTTCACGAACATGGTCCCAAAAAAAGTGCCCTAAATGACCAGATGACCACCGGAGGGAACCAGGGATGACCTCCCCTGACACCCCCAGTGGTCACTAACCCCCTCCCACCAAAAAAAAAACGAATGTTAAACACTTTTTTCCAACTTGTAAGCCAGCCTCAAATGTCATCCCCAGCTCCATGACAGCAGTATGCAGGTCCCCTAAGTAATTTTAGTTTAGTTAGTGCTGTGCGGGGACCCATGCAGAGAGGAAAAATCGGAAGAAAAAAAAAAAAAAAACAAGCAAGTGCAGTCAGGGACGTCTAAATTACCAGGATAGTAAAAGGGGGAATCGAACCAGCAACCTTCTGATTACAAGCTCAGTGCTCTAGCCAGTGAGCCACATTATTCAGGTGCCTAGATGTCCTTCCCTTTCCATTAAGTCCCTCCAAGTTTCTGTCAGCCAATCACCGCTGTTTAGCTGACACAGATGTCAGCTAAATGAGCTGTGATTGGCTGACAGAAACTTGGAGAGACTTAATGGAAAGGGAAGGACGTCTAATCAGTGGTGCACTGGCTAGAGCACTGAGTTTGTAATCAAAAGGTTGCTGGTTCAATTCCCCCTTTTACTATCTTTTAATTTGGACGTCCCTGACTGCACTTGCTTGCTTGTTTTTTTTTTCTTCCGATTTTTCCTCTCTGCATGGGTCCCGCGCAGCACCAACTAAAGTAAAATTGCTCTGGGGACCTGCATACTACTGTCATGGAGCTAGGTATGATATTTGAGGCTGGCATAGAGGCATCTCAGGGGGACCAGTGCACTACGAATGCTGGCCCCTCCCACGACCAAATGCCTTGGATTTGGTCGTTTTGAGCTGGGACGCTTCGGTTTCGATTATCGCTAAAAAACAAAAACGCCCTAATCCAATGTATTTTCGAAAAAAAGATGGACGTTCCATTTTTTTCAAAAATACAGTTCGGCCCGCCCCTTCACGGACCCGTCTCGGAGATGGACGTTTTTACAAATGGGCGTTCGCGTTCGATTATGCCCCTCAATATGCAGCACTTAACCAGGTAGGATAACTGCATCAATAGCACCACAGAAAACACAGTCATAGCTTTATGCAGCTCACTGTAGCTAGTTAGGTGCTGAATATCGCATTTAACCAGCTCCGTTATCTGGCCTTGTATGCCTGGATTATTTAATGCCAGGGCTCAGACATGGCTCAGCGTTGACTATCTGGGAATAAAGCCGATGGCAGACAGCAAAATACTGATCACCGCCAGCTGAATATCTTAGTCCTTAGTATAAAATTCTAAGCATACACAGCACTTCCTGCACACTGCAATCTCCTTAGCTCCTCATTTAGTCCAATAGCTCAGGATATGCAACTCTCCGTTATGCTGCCTACAAAAAACGTCTGTTACAGATGAGCATCAATGCTTTTCCACCGACATCAGGACTGAGTCAGGCACACGAGTGGGCGACTCCCAAGCTTAGAGCAACTCATCTGTTTACACATTGGCAACTTTTCAGGAGCAACCTGCAAATATAGTGAAAGGATAACAATATTTTGAGGCATATTTTCAAAGCACTTAGCCTTCCAAAGTTCCACAGAAACCTATGGAACTTTGGAAGGCTAAGTGCTTTGAAAATATGCCTCATTGAATGTCACCCAGACAGAATGGGCAGAACAGCTTGACCAAATACACTACATACAGCAGCAGTGTGAAGTGAATGTATGAAGTAAGGACTAGATTGTTACTTTATAAATAGTATCCAGCAAAGTGGGCATCAGGAGATCCACAGTAGCTGTAGTGGCTCAAATCTAAAGAGATTCACTGTAGAATTAATTTAATGTCGGCATTTACAGTCCACTTAACCTTTAAGTTTAAGGCAGAGTACAGACCAGTTGGAAATTAAATCATACAATAGAACACATTCATATATAGAAAAAATAAATTAAACAGCATAAAGGCAATTAGGAAAGAATGTGTGTACTTTCAGACAGAGTAATGACAATTGAGAAGGCAAGAGTAATCAAAAGGGTTGAGAATATGTATTCGTGATCGAATAGGACCTAAACATTTAAGTGGCTCCTGCGATTGTGTGATGAGGTTATTAGTGTCAGTAGTATGACAGTTGTACAATTATTCCTAGGGTCAGTGGGGTTGCGCTCAGTATTCTATTCTGTGGTCATCTCATCTTCATCTGCTCTGGTTGCCATTGTAGGTGCTATTGGGTCTTTTCCTGGGATTTGCTGTTTTTCTAGGATTCATTGGCATCCCATAGTGTTTTTGAAAAAGCCATGTCTTCAAAAGTCAACAGAAGTTCACGTAATCTCATGTTAATCTAAGCTGTATTGGTAGTGAGTTCCAAAGTACCACCCCTTTCCCTAACAGCATCGAGTTGAATGTCTTTTTGAGACAACACTCTTGTTAGGGGATACCAGTCTGATATCAGTTAAGGATCTAATATCGTCTTGGCTTATAAAGTTTTATTAAGGATTGTAGGTATTCTGGGGCCATCCCATATAGGCATTTGAAAATCATGGTGAGGAGTTTGAACTCCACTCTAGCCTTACAGGGGAGCCAGTGCAATTTCAGCAGGAATGGAGCGGCGGGATCAAACCATTTCCCTCCTCCAATTAGCTTGGCCACAACATAAGAGTAGCCATACTGGGTCAGACCAATGGTCCATCTAGCCCAGTATCAAGTTTCCAACCAGTGGTCAAGCCAGGTCACACGTACCTGGCAGAAACCCAATTATTAGCAACATTCCATGCTACCAATCCTGGGGCAAGCAGCTGCCTCCCCATGTCTGTCTCAATAGCATATAGACTTCTTCTCCAGGAACTTGTCCAAACCTTTTTTAAACCCCGATACGTTAATCGCTGCTAGAACATGCTCCGGCAAAGAGTTCCAGAGCTTAACTATTCACTGAGTGAAAAAATATTTCCTCCTATTTATTTTAAAAATATTTCCACATAACTTCCTTGAGTGTCCCCTAGTCTTTGTACTTTCGGAACAAGTAAAAATCGATTTACTTCTACTCGTTCTACACCACTCAGGATTTTGTAGACCTCAATCACATCACCCCTCATTCATCTCTTTTCCAAGCTGAAGAGCCCTAACCTCTTAGCTTTTCCTCATACGAGAGGAGTTCCATCCCCTTTATTCATTTTGGTCGCTGTTCTTTGAATCTTTCTAATTCTACTATATCTTTTTGAGATATGGCAACCAGAACTGAATGCAATACTCAAGGTGTGGTCACACCATGGAGCAATACAGAGGCATTATAGTATTTCTGGTCTTATTCACCATCCCTTTCCTAATAATTCCTAGCATCCTGCTTGGTTTTTTGGACGCTGCTGCACACAGAGTTTGGCGTATTATATACACCACCACCTAGATCTTTTTCTTGAGTGCTGATCCTCAAGATGGACCATAGCATCAGGTAATTATGATTGGATTATTCTTTGCAATGTACATCATCTTGCATCTGTCCACATTAAATTTCATCTGCCATTTGGTAGCCCAGTTTTCCAATTTCCTAAGGTCTTCCTGCAATATTTCACAGTCCACACGTGTTTTAACAAATCTGAATAGTTTTGTATCATCTGCAAATTTAGTCACCTCACTCGTTGTTTCGATTTCCAGATCATTTATAAATATGTTCAATAGTACCACTCCCAGCACAGATCCCTGCAGCACTCCACTATTCACCCTCTTCCATTGAGAAAAATGGTTATTTAACCCTACCCTCTGTTTCCTGTCCAAAAACCAATTCCTAATCCACAGGACATTTGACTCCTAGTCCATGACTTTTTAATTTTCAGAGGAGTCTCTCATGAGGAACTTTGTCAAAAGCTTTCTGAAAATCCAGATACACTACATCAACTGGCTCACCTTTATCCACATGTTTATTCACGCCTTCAAAGAAATGAAGCAAACTTGTGAGGCAAGACTTCCCTTGGCTGAACCCATGCTGACTCTGTCCCATCTTCCGAAGACTTCTGAAAACAGACCTTTTCAAGAAGGCCTACAACAAATATCCAGCTTAAATACTAAATACTAACATTATACACGATCTATACAAATGCGAACTTCTATCACTTGACTGTTCAACCTCTTTGCTATTATGATCAAACACTATCTCTCTATCCTTATGCTGAACAGAACTTCTCAATAGACAATGAACTAACGTCTGTTACAATCTAACCTATTACTCAGGAACCTTCTTGAACTACCACAATGTATTTTTACCATGCATGTATTACTCAGGATCTTCTTGAACTACCAGAATTTATTCTTTACCATATATGTATCACATGGTTTATATATATATATATAGATCACGATTATTCCATATACACTATGTCCCATATATGTTACCATGCATGTATACACCATGAACGTTACCATGTATGTATGCTCCTTAATGCAATACCAATTGTAATTCTGTTAACCGGAAATGGCAACCGCCATTACAGAAAAATATATACAATAGTTTCACTCCTGCTGTATGCTTTGTAGAATTATGCACCACTATGAACTAAAATATATAAATTATATAGAAAAAATAGCCTCAAAGGCCCAGGGAACCTCGAATTAGGACTCCACTGAGATGGCCACATCATAGGCTCCTCCTACCTTCCGAAAAAACCTCCACAGGTACCTAAAAAAACTCCCTACCCAGGGGAGAAAAAAGGCCCTGTGAGACAAAAAAAACGGAAAGTGGAGTCATTCAATTATTTATTAAGAAGTCCAAATGAGTGCTCAGCTCTACAAAGAATACTAAATGGAAGAAAAGAATTTGTATAGTCACTTCAAAAAAACCTCTTAATAATGTGAAAAAACAATTTTAAATAGGAACGCAATTGTGTATAGGACTCATCTAAAGGAGTCCATTCCGATATTCAAAAGCAAACACTTATCTTGAGACGTCTCAAGATAAGTGTTTGCTTTTGAATATCGGAATGGACTCCTTTAGATGAGTCCTATACACAATTGCGTTCCTATTTAAAATTGTTTTTTCACATTATTAAGAGGTTTTTTGAAGTGACTATACAAATTCTTTTCTTCCATTTAGTATTCTTTGTAGAGCTGAGCACTCATTTGGACTTCTTAATAAATAATTGAATGACTCCACTTTCCGTTTTTGTCTCACAGGGCCTTTTTCTCCCCTGGGTAGGGAGTTTTTTTAGGTACCTGTGGAGGTTTTTTTCGGAAGGTAGGAGGAGCCTATGATGTTGGCCATCTCAGTGGAGTCCTATTCGAGGTTCCCTGGGCTTTGAGGCTATTTTTTCTATATAATTTATATATTTTAGTTCATAGTGGTGCATAATTCTACAAAGCATACAGCAGGAGTGAACTATGTATATATTTTTTGTATATTATTGCACTCCAGACAATTGAGAAAAATTGTTGTGAACCGCCATTACAGCAAATGTAAGCCACATTGAGCCTGCAAATAGGTGGGAAAATGTGGGATACAAATGCTACAAATAAATAAATAAAATTAAACCATGTTTGTCTATGTGTTTCTGCAATTTTATTCTTTATAATAGTTTTAACTATTTTGCCCGGCACTGACTTCAGGCTTACCGGTCTGTAATTTCCCAGATCATTCCCAGAACCCTTTTTAAAAATTGGCTTCACACTGGCCACCCTCCAATCTTCAGGTACTATGGACGATTTTAATGACAGGTTACATATTGCTAACAGCAAATCAGCAATTCATGCTTCAAGTTCTTTTGAGTACCCCTTGGATGTATGCCATCCGGTCCAGGTGATTTACTGCTCTTTATTTGTAAATTTGGCTCAGTACATCTTCCAGGGTCACCAAGATTTCTTTCAGTTCCTCCGCATCATCACCCTTGAAAGCCATTTCTTGTACAGGCAGATCTCTTACATATTCTTTTGTAAAGACAAAAGCAAAGAATTCATTCAGTTTCTCTGCTAGGGTCTTGTCCTCTGTGACAGCCTCTTTTGTTCCTTCGTGATCTAACGGTCCTACGGATTCTCTCGTTTTCTATTACATGTTACTTCCTCATTAGTTTTGTCAGGGAAGCCCAGGTATATTATACTGCAGTAATCTAAGATTGTTAGGATCAAGGCTTGAACTATGATTTCGAAGTGTGTTGTGTCTAGCAAATGTTTGATATGGCGAAGGAGTTTCAATTGCAGAAACACTTGCATAGCACGTTGTTTATTTGTGTTGCCATGGTTAAATGAGAGTCTAACCAGATATCAAGCAATTTTATCTGTTTTTAGGGTTATGGTTGATCCTGCTAGCGTAGGTTACTGGTTGGGTGGTTTAAAGAGATTCATTCCCAATCCATATTATGATGGTCTTGTCTGGGTTTATGTTCAGATCCAGGGCACAGAACCATGCAAATAATGAGTCAAAGACCTCGTTCATTAGTGTGTATGCTGTGGTGAGGTCTTTCTAAGGGAAGAGAACATGATGTCATTGGCATGAGAGAAGTATCTTAACTCCAAGGGCTTTAGAATTTTCCCCATCCCTCCAAAGATAAAGTTGAAGACATAGTACATAGTACATAGTAGAGTGACGGCAGAAAAGACCTGCACGGTCCATCTAGTCCTGCCCACGATAAACTCATATGTGTATACCTTACCCTGATTTGTACTGTCTGTTCCAGGGCACAGCCTATAAATCTGTGCAGCATTATTTCCCATCTCCCAACCACCATCCCTCCTCCCATCACCGGCTCCGCACAGACCCCTATAAAAAAGTCTCCCTCCCCACCTAGCCTCATCACCACCAACCCCTCTTCCCCCTGCCACCCAATTTCAGTTAAGCTTCTGTGGATCCATTCCTTCTGCACAGGATTCCTTTATGCCTGTCCCACGCATGCTTGAATTCCGTTACCGTTTTCATCTCCACCACCTCCCGCGGGAGGGCATTCCAAGCGTTCACCACCCTCTCTGTGAAGAAATACTTCCTGACATCTTTCCTGAGTCTGCCCCCCTTCAATCTCATTTCATGTCCTCTCGTTCTACCGCCTTCCCATCTCCGGAAAAGATTCGTTTGCGGATTAATACCTTTCAAATATTTGAACGTCTGTATCATATCACCCCTGTTCCTCCTTTCCTCCAGAGTATACATGTTCAGGTCAGCAAGCCTCTCTTCATACGTCTTGGAACGCAACTCCCATACCATCCTCGTAGCTTTTCTTTGCACCGCTTCCATTTTTTAACATCCTTCGCAAGGTACGGCCTCCAAAACTGAACACAATACTCCAGGTGGGGCCTCACCAACGTCTTATACAGGGGCATTAAAACCTCCTTTTTCTGCTGGTCACACCTCTCTCTATACAGCTAGCAACCTTCTCGCTACGGCCACCGCCTTGTCGCACTGTTTCATCGCCTTCAGGTCCTCAGATACTATCACCCCAAGATCCCTCTCCCGTCCGTGTCTATCAGGCTCTCCCCACCTAACACATACGCCTCCCTTGGATTTCTACTCCCTAAGTGCATCACTTTGCATTTCTTCGCATTGAATTTTAATTGCCAAACGTTAGACCATTTTTCCAGCTTCTTCAGATCTTTTTTCATGTTTTTCACTCCCTCCGGGGTGTCCACTCTGTTGCAAATGGGGACAAATGGGGACAGGGGTGAACCTCGTGGTACCCCCATATTTCATGGTCAGGGTGTGAGAGAGAGTGTTGCCATTTGACCTGGATTGATCTGTGTTGCAGAAAACCTGTGAATCACCTTAGGGCTTTCCCAGTGACTCTCATTTCTGTTAGCATTCCTAATAACTAGTTGTGGTTCACAAGGTCGAAGGCAATGGAAAGGTCTACCTACATTATGGTCCTTCTTGAGCAATAAGCAAAATTCTGTTAGGAGCCCTGCTATTAGTGTTTCCATGATAAAATGGGGCGGAATCCCGATTGCATGGAGTCGAGTAGGTAATGTTGGTCTATGTAGCCCTGGAACTGTTTTGCAACTATTGATTCCATTGTTTTTGTTAGAGTAGGTATGTAGGAAAGGAGCCTATGTTTAGCAAGGATTCTACTATCATTCTGATGTGCTCTACCATTGATGATGGAGCATGTTTGAGCACTTTGGCCTTGAAGGGATCAAGTGTGCAAGAGCCCTTAGAGAATTTTGACAGGGTGAATTTGAATTTGTTTGCTTCTAGTGAGTTGAAGGATGACCAATTCCTATCGACTGGGCAGGAGTCTTCTGTGTGATGGACATTCTCCCTCTCCTTTAGCAATGGTTTTGGGATGGATTTGAGTAGTTTCTTGACCTTGGACTGGAAGTACTCTGCAAATGCATCCAAGGAGAGCTCTGTTTAACCGGTCGGATGCAGGGGATTTTGTCAAGGATCTGACCGGTTGGAAGAGTGCACATGAAGAATTGCTGCTGTTGGTGATTTTGTGGGAGTAGTATCTTTGTTTCTTCATTCCTTTCATATTTTTGTACCTCTTTATTTGAGCTCTCCAGGGATACTCATAATTTTGTAACTCTTTCAGCTCTTCAGAGATCTGTCTTTAGACTTCTGTGTTTTCGACTAGATCCTTTCCAGTTGTCTACAAGATTTTTTTTTAGCAATTTCAATTCTTGCATATACCAGGGATTTATGGCCAATTTAGGGACTTTTCTTTCTACCAACAGCACCATGACATCCAGGGATGCTTTGATAGCTGAGTTCCAATTGTTCACCAGCTCCTCTGGCTTGGAATTTGGCCATTTGTGCAATCTCAAGGTTACTTGCCACAGTCTTTCTCCAATTATTTTACCTCTTGATATTGTTTCACTGTTTTGCGCTCTGTGTGGTGTGGGTAATGGGAAGGTGGAATTCTGGAAGTTTGTTGTCAGACCAGATGAGGAGCAATAGTTTGTTCAGAATAAGATGCAGGATGCTAGTCAATTTGATAGAGTTCTTTTGGAAACTGGAATGCCTATTCTGTTAGAGGTAAAGGAGGCAAAGCGCTGTACAGATATTCTGATGGATTCACTTCTTTACAGATAGTAAGAGAGGGACTGTTTACAGTCCAGAGTGTGGTGGACTTTTTTTGCATAGATTCTTTGCCTTTGGATAGAACATAGGAAGCACTATTTCCATCAGGCATAGAAATGTGTTACCATCGTAGGTAAAAACTTGGGATGAGTTTGGAAACTACATTGTAACAATGAAATTAAGTGTATATCTCATAGATTACCAAGGCTTGAAGTTCACTTATGTTTCTAGCTAACTGCTACCTTCCAAGTACAATCCTGTTATAGAATTGCTCTTGTGACAGAGTTGTGGCCAACTGTAAAGCACCAGATGGAAAATCTCTTCTATTTGAAAGTCTGTCCAGTGGCATAAAAAGCTTTCACGTACTATGTCCAGAATTATGTCTATGAACAAAATGTTTATAGGGCACACAGCAGATTTCTGAAAGTTGACAATGAAGCCCAAACCTCAGGAGCAGGTGGTTTGTTTTGCCTCAGAGGGTTAAAGCAAGTATTTCCAAAATGGTAATTATGAGCCATACATCAAGATAGAGAAAGCCTTTATTTGTACAGATGGGCATCCATCATTATGAGGCATTTTGTGAAGATTATGGGAACCAAAAGGCAAAAATAGCAATGTATTAATAGCAGTTGTTATGAAAGCAGAAGTATTTTTTGTAACAAGGATGAGACTTTGAGTTGGTAGTGCCTCAGGATCTTAAGGCAACAAAAGAATGTGACAAGGCAGTGACTGAAGCCAGAAGGCTGCATAGAGAGGCATATCCAGTAGAAGAAAGGTGGTGGTAATGCTCCTGTACAAGTCATTGTTGAAGCCCCATCTGGAGTATTATAGCCTCCAAAATCGAACACATCTTGCTAAAGACATCAAAAAGATTTGATGTGATTCAGAATAGAGACCTGCTTGGGAACTGGGTTCGCAAGAATTCCCCTCTGAGTCTGCGGGACTACTGCAGGGACGGAAGCAGTTCTGCGGGGTTCCCATGGGGATGGAAGCAGGTCTGCGGGGTTCCCGTGGAAGTGTCAGCTACACCGGCACCAGCCTCTCACCTACTAAGTACCAAGTTCTTTGAATGCCGCTGTCTCCTCCTCTTTGCTTTAACAGTGCTGATGTGGAAAGTCTTCCATTAACCCTCTCTGCTCCCGGGCTGATGCACAAGACTCAGCTCTGCCACAGGCATGACCATCAGAGGTCACCTGACCTATTGCAATGTGCATGTGGTGACCTCTCAGTACACAGTGACAGCAAATCAGAGACGGCCTTCCATATGTGCACCAGAGTGTTCCAAGTTCTAACATTCTTCCTTGCCTCTTGTGCTGCGGCTTCAACCCAGAAAGAAAGAATTGACCAGAATTTTTAGGAACCATTAAATTCTTGCAGGGATGGGCAAGATTCCAGCGGGGATGGGTTAGATTTCTATCCCCATGCAACTCTCTAGTTCAGATAAAAATGATATGGGGTTTGTGCCAAAAGATGTACGAGAAGATACTTGAAGTCCTGAATATATACACCTTAGAGGAAAGGAGGGATGGAGGAACATACTACAGACTTTTAAATACTTAAAAGGTATTAATATACAAACTAATCTTTTTCAGAAATGGAGAAGCAGTAGAACTAGAAATGAGTTGAGGTAGTAGGGTGGCAGACTCTGAAATACCGCAAGGATGCCGCTTGGGGCAGGAGCAAGTGGGGTTCGCTCCTGCCCCATCATCCACACTAGACTATCAGGGACTTAGGTACGTCCAAGAAGGCTTATCGTGAGTGGCAGAAAAGAGTTCCTATAGACCGGGGGAGAGGGGGGTAGGAGGGAGGATCAGAGGGGGTTGGTATGACTTCAGACCAGGACCCAGAAGTTAACCGGGCAATGGCTGATATTCACACTGGGGCTCAGTTAATTCTCCACATAAAGCAAGGGCAGACTTTTTTCTGTCTTAACTATCTGCGGTTGCTCAATTGGTTACTGGACTCAAAGTTGCTGCTAACTATCTAAGCTTCTATGCCACCTTAACTCTGCCCCCAGAATGCCCATGACCAAGCTGATTTCAGAATGGGTGGCTAAAGGGGATATTCAATGGAACTGTCCGTTAAGTGCTGCTGAATTATCTCCGGATAACCCCGTATAAGCAATTTAAATTGCCTTCTCCTGGTAGTCTAAATTGCTTTGAATATCAACTCCTATATTTACATGTTCCAATAATGAATTAAATATAGCAGCAAATGCTCAGAACTGCTGATATGAAAACAGGAAACAGTAAACTGAAACAGAACATTTAGGGAGAATCCAAAGCAATTTTATGAGGAATTGGAAAAGAACTTTAGTTTGGTTAGTGCAGCGGGCTTTGATCCCAGCATCCTGGGTTTGATTCCCACTACAACTCCTTGTGACCTTGGGCAAGTCATTTAACCCACCATAGCCTCAGGTACAAAAACCGATATTGTGAGCCCTCTAGGGACAGAGAAAGTACCTGCTTATAATGTGTCATTGTTCTCTGCCTTGATGGTTAATCAGATGATAAATACCAGAAATAAACTTTAGCAGCATTAAAATACCACCTACTAAAACTGAAACAGAAAAACTTTATAGAAACTTACAAAAGGATCCAAACAGCACATAACTGTTACCCAGTATATAGAAAATTCCGAGAATGATTAACATCAAAATAACAGAAAAGCCTAAAGTGACAGGAATGGGATTTGATATACTGCCCTTCTGTGGTTACAATCAAAACGGTTTATGTATTATATGCAGGTACTTTTTTTTTTTTTAACCTGAGGCAATGGAGGGTTAAGTGACTTGCCCAGTGTCACAAGGAGTTGAAGGGGGAATCAAACTGAGTTCTCCAGGTCCTCAGGCCACTGCATTAACTATTAGACAACTTCACAACAGTTCGAACTCAATTTAAGAGCACAGCACTAGTAGAGCACCCAATTCTTGGTTCAAACAAATAACCTTAGAGGCCAACCCGAATTTCGTTTTTGGTGTCGAAACCAGCCTGAAATCTGTGTTCAGACTTATTTCAAAACTTTGTGGGCATTCCCTACTCCCTCCCGACTCCGCCTCCCTCTGACAAAAAACAGCTCCCCTCCTGAGCCCACCCCCTAAGAGGTAGTCCTCTCCTGGGCCTAACATTGTTGGTGGGTAGTTGCATAGAAGCATCCCCACTTGCCCTTGAGTACAGCTGGCTCTAGGAAAAATGCTGCTGGAGGTCCCGGCAGCCCTTTTGAGTCTAGAACCAGCACCAGCAGGAGCAACTGATTATTTTACTGTGAGACACTTCGAGACTCCATCTCCAACCTTTTTCTCTTTCATCCTAATAACGTATATTAAAAACCAACAAAGCTCTTTCCATCATGAAAATTCAAACTAAAGAACAGCATTCCCATAAATGAATTGAAAACATGAATAGGAGTAAACTAAAATCTATTCAGTATTACATTTCAAAAAGGCACATTAAAAATTTTTTTTTACCGTACCTGGCCTTGATTGGGAAATTCTGACTAATGTCTCTCAATATATTTAATGCATCATAAACAGGAGAGGAGACAATTCTAGAAGCTGCTTGAAAGCTTAGATCTGGAAGAAAAAATAATCACTGTAGATTAATTACTAGTAAATCAATACTATTGCATGACACTCTTCATTGTGTAAAAGTACATATACACTTGGGAAAACTTATAATAAACACTAGGGTAGATATTAAAAAGATTTATTCAGGTTACTTCGGGACTAATCTGGACAAATCAATTATTATTATTATTTTTTTAATTTCCCACCATCTACTCCATACAGTTTTTCAGTCAACTAGTTGGCTTGAAACAAAGTATCAAATTATTCTTGGGCAGAGGTGTGTTATGAGTGTGGTTAAAGTAGAGAATGACACGGAGACGGGGACCCGCAGTAACTGCGAGGATGGGAAGGGGACAGCAACAGATCCCATGGGGACGGGGCGGGGATGGAGACAGAGCCCGTGAGTTTGTCCCCGTGTCACTTTCTACTTTGAAGCCTGTTAATGAACTGGACTGTTATTTATGTTTCATTGATGCAGATGACAATATTTTTATTTTTTGGAAAAACAAGCAAACATGCTGGCCACAGCTAGCAAAATTTGCATGGGGGGATCCTGTACATCCTGCTACCAGCACATCTTCTAATAAGACAACTTCCATTGCATGAGGGACTGTGGAAGACAGGAGAGATAATTGAATCCTGAGATTGTTGATGACTTCTTATTCATCCACAGATTAAAAATCATAACAGTGCTTCATAGGGCATATTTCTCCCCTCTAGGGCATACAGAACGGGTTGTATTTTGTACCTCTGGACATTTTAACAGGGTGGATTAGGATTCCTTGGGGTGGCAGAAGCCAGCTATTGTTGGGGTTGGAAGGGTAGAGGGTGATGGGAGGGTTTATTATAGTTGCTCACTGTTATTACTGTTTCCTATTTGTAATTTATACACAACAGTTGCACAGCATATTGTTCCTTTTTATACTTTAATAAAAATTTAAATATAAAATCATAAGTGTTTGAGGATTATGCAGATGAGAACAGAGCCCACAGGGAAGGGACGGGGACAGAACATGCATGGACGGGGCGGGGACAAATTTTATCCCCGTGCCATTCTCTAGGTTCAAGTTAACCAATGAATTAAGCTGCACAAATAACTGTCCTAAAGTTAACAGGGTATTCAGCAGCCTGATTTAACCAGTTAGTCACTTAATCTCTTTCCGACCATATACAAACACATTTCATCAACCTGGTAATTCAAACCTTTTATTTACTGGTGCTGGAATCCATAATATATATGTAAAAAATTAGATTTTCTCCTTCCATAAAGTCATCATACAAAAAATATACAATTTAGAACAAGCATAAGCATGCAAGAATGTACCTAAAAATGCTGTATAATTTTGAATCTTGAGAAGATGCCACTTGCTACTAATTGCATTTGCACTAAAATGCATTCAACATCAAATTCCACACAAACTAACTTAAATAGAAGATTTTTTTTTTTGGGGGGGGGGGGGGAATTATCAATACGGGTTACTGTTAAGACATTTTATTTTATTGCTAACCCCAGTTATCAGCAACCATGTCTCACTGAATAAAATGGGTCCTGTGCTTAATGGTAGCCAACATTTATAACTATGCCCCCATAGAATCCCATAAAAAGCAACTGGACGTGTTTATTGGCATAAAGGATTCAGAAAATTCACCCTTATCATCAGTCTTTATATTACTTTTAGCTTGATGAATTGTGACAAGAGATGGAAACAAAAAGGTTTTTCCTGTTTTGCGTCTGTGAGGAAAAAATGTTTTCTAGATTTGGCCCTGCCCACACCACCTCAAAATTAACACTTTCACAGGTGCAACAAGAGTTGATATATTCACTACTCCTTTACTAATCATAGAAGTAAAACAAAAATTAAACAGAATATAAGATCTTTTTATTAGACTAACTTAATATAATAGGGCACAATATTCAGTTATTAAATAGTAGTGGGGCAGTTGTGAATGGGTAATTTTGGGAGTAGTGAAGTTTTTAGGATAGTGGGGCATTTTGTAAAGGGGGTACATTTGGGAAGTGGAGTAGTCTGCAGAGTGGTGGAACAGCTGCAGGAGCTAGTCTGGAGTTAGGACAGTAGAAAACAGGGACAAGCTTATTTCTCTTGAACCCTAGGTCCGATTTGGCCAGTTTTCAAACTCGATGTATATTTTTACCTATGTTTCCTACATACGTTTCATCCCATTCCCTTAAAATTAACAGAGCGCTATTTTGTTACCAGACTTAAACGGATGTCCAGACATCATCAATCCCTTTTAAATAATTATTTCCAACTTCCATTGGGTTGAAGAATAAAAATATCATAGCTAGACACACGTTTGACGAGATAAGACTTCAAGATGGCAAGCAAGACTTGTGCATTTTCATCATACCCTCTTGTGCACTGACTTTACCACCAGACAAATATGGATGGACCCCAGACTGCCTCTCCAGTGAAACCCAGTAAGACAAAGACTTGCAAATACTTATCAAAAGGTTTTGTAAACAGTATCAGAAAGGATATACTGTATGAACAGGACAACAAAAACTTTTTCTAACATAATACATATTTATAATAGTTCCTCAAAAAAACTTTTTTTATATTGTGTATTTTTGGTAAACATGTATTTTGGTCTCCTCGTTCCATTATCAAGGACAGTGGCTCCCAAACCTGGTCCTGGAGGCACCGCAGCCAGTCAGATTTTCAGAATATTCACAATTAATATCATGAAAGAGATTTGAATGCAGTGGTGACAGTGTATGCAAGTCTCTCTCATGAATAGCCATTGTGGATATCCTGAAAACCTGACTGGCTGGGGTGCCTCCAGGACCAGGTTTGGGAGCCACTGTCCTTGATAATGGAACGAGGATTCCAAAATAACTGTTTACCAAAACAGGTGCCTCCAGGACCAGGTTTGGGAAGCAGTGATCTAGGAGTTATCCTTGATTCTTATCTTGTTTTTTCACAAGACATGTATTCAGTTCTTAAAGCATTTCTTTTTTTTTTAAGACAGCTATTTTGTGTATGTAAGTTTATGGATTCAGAGGTTTTACTTACACTTTTATCATGCACATCTTATGTCTCGAATAGATTACTGCAATGTGATCTATGCTGGGATTTCTCAGATTAATCTTAAATATCTACAATATGGCTGCAAAGCAAAAAACGATGAGCTCATGCTACCCCTTTATTTGTAAAACTACATTGGTTCCCAATAGTTTCGGATTCATTTTAAAATTTTGACATTGACTTAAGGCTTCACATAATGGCATTCCAGATTACCTCTCTGTTCTAACGGTACCTTATGCACCACCATGTCTTTTATAGTTTCTTAATGACTGTAGATTATTTCTACCTGGCCTGTTACAGGCATATTGGGAATTTACAGGTCATAGTGCTTTTTATTTTCTAACTCCTAGTTTATTGAACAGTCTACCCTTTTGAGATTAGACTAGAAGTATCTTTTACACAATTTAAATCTAAATTGAAGACCTATTTATTTCCAAAAATTTGGGGGGTTATGGGGACATTGGATGACAGTAAGCATCAATACCTTAAATATCGATTCTGTGAAATGAATTAATCTTTTCTGTAAATAATTGGAGTTCTTTACTATCCGTTATATTTTAGTTTTAATTGTAAATCACCTACATTTGGTTGTGACAGACTGGTGATCCAGCAAATTTTAAAATAAACAAACATGTATATCTGTTTATACAGCAGCCTTATCCAAGGTCCCTCAGAATGTGAAGAAACACATTGATGTAGTTGTCCGCTTTAAGCACTTCTATTTAAAAATATTTTTTCTGAGTTAGCACTTTGATCTTTCATGGTTACAACTTATGGTATGTAAAAAAAAAAAAGGCAGAATCCTTAACCTACTAACTGCTTTTACAGGACAAGGTTTTCCATTCACTAAGATAGACTACAATGGCAAAGTAACGCAAAAAAAAAAATCTGCAAAAGTACCACCACCTTAACACTTCAGTACATTGTTGACATTGAAGATACAATTAATGTCCACAGTAGACAATATACACAAAGCATACCTTGTAACTCCCAGACTTTCAGGGGTACCATGTCATTAGTACTTTCAATAAGATGTTTCCTAAACTCCTTCAGATTATCTTCTAGATCTGGATGTATTTCTCTAGTGGGGGGGGGGAAAAATGAGACACATACACATGGCACTCAGCAATTCCAAAATTTCAATTCCTAGCTTTAACATTTCAGATACAACACACAAACATGTAATTTACTCTGACCACTTTCTATATGATTTTGAAATAATCGCATATTTTCAAAACCTAAACTAAATATACTACGCCAAACCACAGTATCTCAATACATTTGTGTAATCACATCTCAGTAAATACTGCAATCTTATTGCCAGTGAGCATTTTTTAAAAATCTGTAGCTGGTGCTTCCTGTGAACAGCAGGATAAAATCAATCGTGCTGGGGCAACATTATCTGATGGCATGGTGGATGGAATATTGAATTCTAGAGTTAGAAAGGACTAGAATACCAAGTACCACACAACACAATGGTGTGATTTAAATACTAAGATAAGTGTGGAGAGGATTCTGAGGCATTTTTGAATATAAATACCTGTATAATGTCTCTAAACTAAAACTCTCTCCCTTATGTCTTTCCCAAACAAATAGATAAGTTTCCACTGTCAATCTACATGACCTGTAAAGCCAATCGACTATTTAAGAAGTTGTCATATCTAATAATGCAAGTCTTATAAATGGACTAAACCATGGTTCCCAAACTTGCCCAGAGGGCTCCCCGGCAAATCAAGTTTTCAGGATATCCACAATGAAAAAACATGCGATTTGCATTAAGTGGAGGCAATTCCCAGTTTGGGAATCACTGGAGTAAAACATTCAACTTTGACTATAAAAACATAAGGATGATTAGATTTTAAATATTGCTTTACTTTAGTTAGGAAGAGTTGCTTCCATCAAACTGAGAATCATGGCCAAGTTTAATATGTCTTCTAAGCTACATGCATTATTTAGAATAGTGTAAAGTAGTAGATTCTTTCTTATCGCAAGGTTTAAACAACCTCCTCCCATCCAGGCTGTCAAAGAACAAAAAGGTGGAAATTGAGATTACTCCTCCAAGGCCTTGCAAATTTAGCAAAACTAAAGTTGGATGCTTCATACCTCAAAGACACATGATCTAAAATACATAGTTTTTCTACAAAAGTAAAAGGTCAAACAACCTTCATCAAGAATTGAAAAAGTGAGGCTGAACATAAATCTACAGAAAGAAGATGGGTGCTTGGCATAGAAAGATTCAGAATTTCATTTCAGTGGCAGTATATCCTTGACATGGATGTTGCAGCCACCAAACACATCTGGCTGACACAGCTGTACCACACTGCTGGGTGGCGCTGCTGAGTGAAATACTACAGCACAGCCCATCTGGGCAGAGAAGGCGAGCAATAGAACTAGGTGGTGCAGATACACCTGACAGCTGGAAGGCACCCTTATGCAAAACCGCCTTACTTCCGGCTGGCACCACAGAGTAATATGACCAGCTGGGGCAGCTGTATGATATAGCTATCTGGCGCATCAGAGCAAGATAGACAGCTGATGAAGTCAAGCAATGTAACATTGTAGGTGTATGAACTATCAGTTTGGCATAGCCCAATACCTGAACTAACTGGAATCAATGTGCACTAGAGGTGGCTGGAAAAGAAGTGCACTAGACATAGCCAAGAGAATCTGTGAATCAGAGCTAGACAGTGTACTAGAGCAGGTTACAGTAGCTATACCACCTATCTCACATGCACAGCTATGATCTTGAAGTATCTGATGTAACCATAGATAAGGATTAGCTGGAGCAGCAAAAAACACCAGAACTATCTGACAGAGCTGTGCCCTAAAGGTAGCTGGTGTACGTAGCACCAGAACTCAAACCTCCCCTGGTACTGCCATGCACCAGACATAGGTAGTACAATAGAGCTATGTGGTGTAGCTGAGCCATAGAACCAGAGAGTGTAGCCATGCCATAGAGTCAGACTGTGTAGCTGTGTGGCAGAACTGCTGGGTTGGCTGTTTATCAGTTAGATTTCACAGTGCGACTGATTATTAGAGTTAGACAGAGTGGCTGAGAGCTGGAGTTAGATGATGTAGCAGAATATAGCTGGTAGTGCCACTGTGCACTATTGCTGGCTGAAGCAGTTGACTGGTGTGGTGTCCCTTATTGACATGAGAAGCAGCTCTCCAATGCAATTAAAAGGCACAAAAGTGCAATAGAAGCGTTTAGAGATACTACGCCATACAGCTGATAGTGCTTACAACGGTGGCTGAAGGTGGTATGCAATAGCTTTGGAAGGTGTCAGTGTGCAAAACCAGAGGAGTCGTGGAAAACAAACACAGCTAACCTTTAGTAGCTAATTTCCACCACTGTGGAAAGGAGATGGTCACTTAGGGTATGTCACATTGTACATATAAGCACAATGAACTGCTTCTCAAGGCAGGTAACATAGAAGAGTGAACTAAAATATACCCCATTCAAAATACAGCTGAGTGCCACAGCTTGTCAACAGCGCCAACTTTCTTGCTACAAAATACAGCTATTTCCTAGGGCATGAAAAAAAGCCAGAACATACAAGCATATAGCTAGCTGAGTCCACAAGGTGCTCCACTGCATATACCAAAAATGGAATTGAGACCACCACCACCTAGATCATCAAGCTTGTGGCAAGCAGACCTCTGTCCAGTTCCAGTATTTTTGTTCCGTTTTGTTAATATCAGAGAACTCTTCAACCACATGTACTGATGAACTGCTACAACTCTGTAGCCTAGCAACAGTGGAACTCTTTAGCCGAGTTCTAGAACACGTTTTCCCGGGCTGAACAGCTTCCCATAATAAAACAGCCACTAAAAGTGCTAATTATTAAGCATTAGTATTAAGGTTGCTGTGACAGGATGTTATGTTCCGTTATGGGGAGATAAAGACCCCAGGGGAAATGTACCAGGAACTGGTCTTATAGAATGACAACGTGGGTTTTGAAGTTAGTCCTGTGTACCCACTTATACAGTTAGGGTGAATACATTGGGCCTGCATGAGAGGTTGTAGCCTGTCAGGGAAGGCTACATGGAAGGTGGTAGGAGGGGGGGACTAATTCTTCTGGATTCTAGTGATAAAATTCCCTGAGCATGGAAGTGAGGTAGGAATACTTAGCAACTGAACTGAAGAGACATTAGCATCTCATTTGCATAAGATACAGTGGACATTGGCTGGCCAATAAAACCTGAGAAGGGATAAAAAGACCCTTTTAGGCCCCAAAAGGGACAGGGGGAGGGGATATTTGTTTACCCCAGGACTATAAAGGACTAAAAAAGAGCCTGATTGCTGAGGATCCCGGATTCACCATAACTGTGAAGGAGGGTCTAAAGACTTTTGGAGAGATTCTTCTGCAGGAGACTGTTACCAGACGAGTGGACTGACTTTTTGCTGGAAGTACTGCAGTGAATCATGCACTGACTTTGTTGGAATAAGTGGACGCCAAATAAGGAGAACAGTAGATCTACTTCTGGTCAAAGGAGTGAAGCTGGAGGACGACAACGGTCGACAGTTGCCAACTGCATCCAGATTCACTCAACAGTGTTGATCCAGTCCTGAGTTTACCCCACTGCATGCAAAGACTTTTAATCTTTCTTTTCTACGGGGCTGCAATAGGGAAATCAGAACTACAAGGCCCTGCATGCAATTGGGAAAACCCAGGACTAGATCAACTCTGTCAGGCAAATCTGGATCCAGTTGGCAACCTTAGTTAGTATACAGTCGATTCCCCATAACTGGCACAGGGCTCGAGAGAAAAATGCTGCATGCATACAGCCTAGAGATAGTAATCTTGGCAGGTTGCAACTATGTCCTGTGAAAACAAGGAATCAGATTTTCCAGATAGTAGTAGAATATCTAAGCTGCTGTAGTAGACTACAAAAGACAGAGCCATATTGTGAATTATGAGCTTTACACTATCAGACCTGTGAGCTTGGCAGGAGTGCAGGACAATGTAGTGCAGACAGAGCAAGAAGCTTCCTGACCAGCAAGCAACCACTGTAATAAATTTGGCTGAGAAGAAAACAGAACTTACCAGAATTTGAAATTAAACTCTGAAAATGCAGTGGGAGAACAAACTCACCAACAGCCAAAATAAATAAAACTGCTGATGGTGCCTCATCTAAAAGGAAGACTGGTACAGACATAACTCAGTTCTTTTAATTTACTGAGGAAACTGTAGTGAGGGAGGGAGGGAGGAGGGACTTGGCACTGGGACTGTTGCCCCAGCTCCAATACAACATGTGGAAATCTTCATTATGAAGAAAAGGAGCATAATCCTTTCAAAAGAAACCCCCTGGCTCTACTGACTAACAGAAAAAATATGGGTCAGGATCTGGCTGAGAACTAAGCAGGAGATGCACGGTTCATTCATCATCCACTTGGAGACAGTTAATACTGAGCATTCTATGGCTGCACAATCCCCTTTAGGGGCAAAGTACACAGAACTACTTTCTTTCTCTATATCCATCCATTGGTTGATAGACACAACACCCACTTGCCTGGACTGGTCTGGCAAGGAGAAGGAAAGGATCTCCATACACAGCAGATAAAATTGGCTATACAGGTGGTTAATATGTAATCTAAAAGACCAACATAAACAGCTCTCTTATAGCTCAGAAACAAATAAAAGGAGTGTTTGAACATGCACATAAAATTCCCATGCAGCCACCCCCATGTGAGCTTTACCTGTATAATACAAAAAGCTTAGCTTCAAACACATGGAGAAGAGGAAGGGAATATGTGGTTGATTTATCATGTCTAATACTAGCACTGCTCAATCTTCTCCAGGAGGCACCCCTAACCAGTAGGGTACTCAGGATTACCACAATATGGGGGAGAAAGCAGTATAGTGAGGAATGGATCTATGGACTAAGTATGCATATATGCATTTAGTATGATCAAAGACTTCTGATATTTTTACATATATGAAGAACATGCATATATTGGTGTTTAAATGGGCAAGGGTACAAAGAATGCTTTCAGCTCTAACTCCCTCCCTCAGATAGATATCACTTTACCTTATGCTTCAACCATGCTGCCCTAAACAAAATCTAAATAAATATATTGTAAGTGCTGTCTGTTTCTGATTGCAGTTTGATGAACAGCCTTCCGCTAGAGAGACAATAGATACTGGCAGCTTCAGAAAGGCTCTCCTGGCTACAAAGATTGTTTTTCCAAACAATAGCCTGGGAATGTTAAATAAATGATGTCTTTATCTGTGGAGGATTCCAAGTAATGTGATTTGGCAGTGCCCTTAAACTAACTGTGGGATATCCATTTTGCTACTGCAGCTTTGTTTTAAATCTAATCAATTGTTTTAATTGTTAAAACTCAGACTTCACTAACCTAAGACAACAGAAGTTCACTATGCTAACAAAAAAGATCCAATATTAAATCAGACTCAGAAAACACAGACTGTAGTAATCTTAAATCTACAATGAATGATGACTTTTATACTAAAGTTACTGACTCTTTAAGCTTATCACTGAATAAATTGTCATCCAAGCTTTATGTAGGAGATGCTTCCCACATTACACAGAAAATAAGAACATAAGTGTTGCCATACTGAGACAGTCTGAAGGTCCATTAAGCCTAGTATCCTGTTTCCAACAGTGGCCAATCCAGGTCAAAAGTACTTGGCAAGATCCCAGAACAATAAAACAGATTATATGCAGGGGATTTTCCCTAATCCATTTTAATGGCGGCTGATGGACTTTTCTTTTAGGCAATTATCCAAACCTTTTTTAATCCCTGCTAAGCTAACAGCTTTTACAACATTCTTTGGAAATGAATTCCAGCGTTGAAGAAATATTTTCTCCAGTTAGTTTTAAAATTATTACTTAGTACCTAGCTTCATTGCATGTCCCGTAGTCCTATTATTTTTTGATAGGGTAAACAAGTGATTCATTTGACAAAGTACCTCATAAAAGACTCCAGAGGAAACTGGAAAGATAGATATGGAGCATCTGTTTACGCTTTTCAATAATACTAGGACAAGGGGGGCATAAGATGAAGCTGGAGTGCAGTAAGTTTAAAACAAATAAGAGAAAAGTTTTCTTTACTCAGCGCGTAATTCGACTCTGGAATTCGTTGCCGGAGAATGTGGTTAAGGCGGTTAGCTTAGCAGAGTTTAAGAAAGGCTTGGATGGCTTCCTGAAGGAAAAGGCCATAGAATGTTATTAAAGGAACGTAGGGAAAATCCACTATTACTGGCACAAGCAGTACAAAATGCTTTGCTCCGTGGATCTTTTTGGGTGATTGTGACCTGGATTGGCCACTGGTCGGAGACAGGGTGCTGGGCTAGATGGACCTTTGGTCTGTCCCAGTGTGGCGATGTTTATGTCTTATTAAAAACTGGTTAAAAAATAGAAAACAGACAGTAGGGTTAAATTGTCAATATTCTCAATGGAGAAGGGTAGATAGTGGGGTTCCCCAGGGGTCTGTGCTCAGGACTTCTGCTTTTTAACATATTTATAAATGATCTTCAGATGGGAGTAACTAGTGAAGTAATTAAATTTGATGATGACACAAAGTTATTCAAAGTTGTTAAAGCGGAAGAAGATTGTGAAAAATTGCAAGAGGACCCTACAAGACTGGGAGACTGGGCATCCAAATGGCAGATGACGTTTAATGTGAGCAAATGCAAAGTGATACATGTGGGGGAAAAAGGAAGCCGATCTATAGCTACATAATGCAAGGTTCCACATTAGGAGTCACCGACCAGGAAAGGGATCTGGGCATTATCGTTGATGATACGTTGAAATCCTCTGCTCAGTGTGCGGCAGCGGCTAAGAAAGCAAACAGAATGTTAGGAATTAATAGGAAAGGAATAGAAAACAAAAATGAGGATGTTATAATGCCTTTGTCTCGCTCCATGGTGCGAGCACACCTCGAATACTGTGTGCAATTCTGGTCACCACATCTCAAAAAAGATATAGTGGAATTAGAAAAGGTACAGAGAAGGGCGACAAAAATGATAAAGGGGATGGGACAGCTTCCCTATGAGGAAAGGCTAGAGCGGCTAGAGCTCTTCAGCTTGAAGAAAAGACGGCTGAGGGGAGATATGATAGAGGTCTATAAAATAATGAGTGGCGTGGAATGGGTAGACGTGAATCGTTCGTTTACTCTTTCCATAAATACTAGGACTAAGGGAAACGCAATGAAGCTACAAAGTAGTAAAATTTTAAACGAATCAGAGAAAATATTTCTTAATGCAACATGTAATTCAATTCTGGAATTTGTTGCAGTTACCTTAGCAGGGTTTAAAAAAGGTTTGGATAAGTTCCTAAAAGAAAAGTCCATAAGCCATTATTAAAATGGACTTGGGGAAAATCCACTGCTTATTTCTAGGATAAGCAGCATAAAATGTATTGTACTGTTCTGAGTTTTTACCAGATACTTGTAACCTGGATTGGCCACTGTTGGAAACAGGATGCTGGGTTTGATGAAACTTCGGTCTAGTCTGCCCCAGTATGGAAATACTTATATTTGTTGGGTTTTCAGGATTTCCCCAATAAATATTTAATTTATTTATTAGGATTTATTTACCACCTTTTTGAAGGAATTCACTCAAGGCGGTGCACAGTAAGAATAGATCAAACATGAGCAATAGACAATTACAGCAGTAAAAATATTCAAAAACAATACAAAGTATGGCATGGTATACTATTTACAATGTCAACACAATACATAATAGAACATTATAGGTGATAGCGAAGGGTAAAGCAAATATGTAATATATAGAAGGGTAAGAAAGTAGGAAGAGTTAGAAAGTAAGGTGATTGATTTAAAGAAAGTTGCACATGAGGTCATAGAAATGGTTAAATGTTATCTTAGCTAGAGTAGGAGTGGATAAACATGTCCTGCTGCAGTATATGCAGCCTGAGTACTCCTTGTGTGTGTGAGTGAGACTAATGAGTTAGGTACTTCTTCCAGTAAAGGCCTGGTTGAAGAGCCAAGCTTTTACCTGCTTCCTGAAGTACAGATAGTCTTGTGTTAAGTGCAGCCTTTCCGGCAGTGCATTCCAGAGTGTGGGGGCAACTCCGGAGATTTATTTGCATGCAATGGAGGCACTGCATGCAAATAGATCATGTATATTCAATGGGGAAATCCTGAAAACCCAACTGGGTTGCAGCCCTCAAGGACCGAGGTTGCTCACCCCACGTTATCTATTAAGAATCTGCTCTAGAACATCTAAAATGTTATTTAAATAAACAAAAAAAGTTATACATACTTTGAAGTGAAAAAATTAACTCACTTTAATTTGCCAAAGAGAAATCCTTGAACTTCATCAGGTGCATCATCTTCAGTCATTGATGTGGCATTCGAAGCTAAAGTGATAATGTGGATAATAAAGTATGAGCACAAAGCATATACCATGACATTCTCCTGGGTAACACCAAATACTAAGCATAAAAGTTACACAAGCACTTTCCCTTCAATACAAAGTGCACAAAACTACACTTTCATAAAATATATTGCCAAAAACTGTCAGAAAAACGTACTTAATTTTTGGGTATACCAATTCAGGCAAACATGGGATGTGGACTTCTGCATATTAAAACTGTGGATCTACCGAGGAAATATTGTAAACTGGCCTTTAATGTTATGACGGTAGCCTGTTTAGCTTTGGCAGCACTTTGGAAACAACCAGGGACCCTTACATGTGAACTCTTAATAGCTAAAGTGGACTATGTATGCTGTATGAATAAGTTGACAGCACTTCGCAGGAATAAATTATCTTTCCTACGAACCTGGGACCCCTTTGTACAGTGGTGAGCTGGGCTGTCACTATAACAACTTGATGTTGGGAAGGTCCTCAGGTTTTCATATAACTGTCCTCTGGGAGGGTGGGGAGGGGGGTAGGTAGGTTTTATGGGAAGTGTTTTTTTTAGGGGGGGGGGTCCTGGGGGGATAAGAAGAAGATTAAATCTCGCTTCAGATATGTGTAATAGCACCATGCCAAAGAGCTATGGTATGAAGTTTACATTGCCTAGCAAGCTACACTGCACTGCGACATTCTTCTTTTCCCTTCTTTTTGATTGTATTCTAGTTTTCAAATTTCAATAAAAACTTTTGCAAAAAAGAAAAATGTAGTTATTTACCCGTAATCAGTGTTCATTAGCCACACTTGTGGGCAATATCATTTGACAGTGACCCTGTTCTCTCAGAGCGCAGACAAAGTTTTGTGGGCATGGAGAGCAGCTACCACACATAAGGCAGCCGCCTCCCTCCCCACACACAGTTAAGAATATACATAAGAGTAGCCATACTGGGTCAGACCAAGGTTTCATCTAGCACAGTATCCTGTTTCCAACAGTGGTCAATCCAGGTCACAAGTACCTGGCTGTTATGTTCCTCACCTGGTTCCAGGCCTGCGCGGCTGATTCGCCGGCGAGGCGCGGTCCAGCAGAGATAGCCGGCTATTTTGGATGTGGTTTCTCCAGGATGGGTCTGTTTCTGTTTCCTATTTCTGGCAGCCATCATCTTGGTTGGATCAAGGGCAGCAGCCATCTTGGCTAGCTCAGGAGGGGGCAGCCATCTTGTATACAAGAACAGGAAGGAAGCCCATATTTGGGTGTTGTGCTACTTTGCTGATGGGGGCAGCCATCTTGGAACAGCTGCACATGGTTCAGCCTAATTCCTGCACTATTTAAAGCCCTGTTTCCAGTCCTTCCAGGCTTCGGCTTCTATTCGCATAGAGGTTGTGGTCTTCATCTGTTCCAGTGTTTTCCTGTGTTCCTGACCTCGGATTGTTTACTGACTTCATGCTGTGTTGCTGCCGGCCCAGACTTCGGACTGTTTTCTGTTTTTGCTGCTTCGCTGACTCCTTGCTCCAGGACTGTGTCTGCGCTCCCGCTTGTCTGGTCAGTGGTCGCGCAACCCCGCTGGTTCCGGAAGTCCTGCCGGCCGCTTGAACCCAAGGGCTCAACTCTTGCGGGACAGTGGCTGTGCAGGTGAAGCTTGGGGTTGTCTGGCTGCCTGACCGAGCGCAGTGGCACTCCATCTTCGCCGTGCTCAGTCGGGGCACAAGGGCTCACATCCCCAATCATAACACTGGCAGAAACCCAAATAGTAGCAACATTCCACACTACCTATCCCAGGACAAGCAGTGCCTTCCCCATGTCTGTCTCAATAGCAAACTATGAACTTTTCCTCCAGGAACTTGTCCAAACATTTTTTAAACCCAGATATGATAACTGCCATAATTACATCCTTCGGCAAAGAGTTTTACAGCTTAACTATTTGTTGAGTAAAAAAATATTTCCTCCTATTCATTTTAAAAGTAGTTATTGGTCCTTTGGATACCTCAAGTATAAATCATCTGGAACAGTGGTATAAATATCATAAGGCTAACTTATTCTGCAGTTTCTAAAGAATCCACTTCACCAGAAAATAAATACATTTTCTCAGTTGACAAGCAGGATGAAAAAGTTAACTATGCTTATTGTAACTCTCAACTGATAATTGTTCCCTTAATCCTTTAGGGTCCTGCAATCTAGAGAAAGCAAAAAGAGAAGTATGACTAAACAATGAAAAAACTGAAGAATAGCTTGTACAAATCCACTGTCCCTACTTGTCATGGTGGTCAGGGCAGTAATGGATTATTAAAGTAGAAAAGGGTAGAGGACACTTTCAATGACCATATCTGGCAGACACCTCCTGTGACATGCTGATAACAGAAACTAGCTCTGCAGGAAGATGAGCAAGACTTGAGAATACAGGTATGCCAGGAAATTCTGAGTTACAATGAATTGTGTGTGTGTATTTTGAAAGCTTTACAAGAAGAGAACACCAGGGACCAGCAATGTTTTTCACCTAAAATAGCTCCCTTTCCCTTTGGTTTGAGACCTCCCATACTCAAGAGGATGATATGATTTCCAACACAGGCCCAAAGTGCTTCCAGCAGGGAAGAGTAAACCAGACATCCAATAAAAGCAGAAGTAGTGACATGGAACCAAATCTGAATCAGCAGGCAGAGGCAAGATTCAGGAATCAGCCACCAGCCACTGTCCTGGTGATTGGAAATATAGTGCGGAGGAACTGTTCAAAGATCTGGTTAGTCCTCTCTATCTGACCATTAGCCTGGGGGTGGTACACCAAGGAAAATGACAGCTTTAGTTCTGCAATTAATTGAGTCCTTGGTCAAATACTGTCCTCAGGTATCCATGCAAAGGGAAGGCATGGTTCAAAAACAGGGAAGTTCAGTACAGTTATGAAGTGGGCCATCTTGCTAAACCTATCTACCACTAACTACAGAATAGTATTAATTTTTGGTGGGGGTAAGCCCACGATAAAATCCATAGTGATGTGTGTCCACAGATATGAGAATAAAGGCAGAGGTTGAATTAACCTAGTGTTTGGGCATAAGAAGTTTTAGCTTGTACAAAAATGGTGTAACAGGCTACATAATTCCTAACAACCTTTTGCACAGATGGTCAAACAGGATGATTTGATAAGCACACTCCCTAGACTCCCTGCCGCTCATACAGCACTGTTTGAGGTAGGGTGTATACCACAAAAAAAAAAAAAAAAAAAGCAGTGGATGAGCGCATTACTGGGTGCTGCTGTCTGAGCCTGCTGTAATTTAGTAGTGATGGTACAGAGAATATAACCTGAAAATAATGGATCAGGAGGGGAATATTAGAAGTTAAATGTTAGTATGGAAAATAAGAAGAAAATTAATAAATGCTTGTCTGCCCTATCTGTTGAAATGCTGAACTGATAGCTCCAGGCCTGCTAAGTAAGTAAAGTTCTTACCAGATGCTGGAAATTACCACTAGACATAGACATGCCTGAAAGGGAACTGAAAGTGATGTATGCCCTTAGCCTACATGTCTGAGCACACAGGTGCAGTATGAAATAATGTATGCTAGCTGTAAAAGAGGTCTTCTTACTTATTATAGTCAGATTCTTTTTACTGCAATGGGTCACGGCTGTTGAACTTTGTCCTGAACCCCAACTAGCAGATGTAAGCAGAATATATAATGTATGCAGGATATAATCTAGACAATTATCTTACACAGTTTGTATCCTGTGATTTATGATGTAAAACCTGTTAACCTGTAACCCACAACTTAATACTTTTTGCCAATAAAACAGAAGAGGACTGGAAGGATTTGAGACAGTGCTGTGTGAATCCAATGATCGAGTGGACTGGTCTCTCTTTGCAAAGACCCTTGCTATCTATCTATCTCTGTTTTTTTTTAACCCATCAGTGGTGTGTGTGTGAATTTATTTCCCTTGGCCTCTCCTAGAGATGGGAGTAAAGAGCTGAGTATGAAACCTACCCAGGTGGGGGTCTCCAGCAATCAGGTGGTGCCATCTGAATCTGGAAGGAGTGAAGATAATATCTAAGTGCATTAAGGTTAGGAAATTAGGAGATAAAATTCAACAGCTCACTATGTTGCTTAAAAAAAAAAAAAAAAAACCCCAATTCAGCCACAGCTGTCAATACTGCAAAAAAAAAAAAAAAAAAGAAGGAAGTTTCATGAACTAGTATGGATAAAACAATGAATTGCAGAGAAAATCAGTAACTCTAATTGATCATTCTAAATTCTGCTCTTTAAAGGGAATACTGGAGGATCCCATCTAATGAACTATGGGAGGGAGCAGAACTAAATCCCCTGATATAACAATATCCTTGAGTACTCAGCCTAAGCTGTCAGATATTCTCAATTAAGCTGAAAAAATCTGCTCAGAATTGTGTGTCTGCAGATAGTGTTTGGTTTGCCTGTGTGCTCCTAGTATGGGCTGCTAGCTGTGAAGTGTTTTCTGGTCAGGTTAGGGAACTATAAGGGCGCTGCTGACTGCAGTCTTATGTTGGCATGTTCTCACCTAATGCTGTCTCCTGTCAAATCCCGTTCTATCCTTCTCTGCTTCTTCCTCTTAAAAGGAATTCAAGGCTGTACTTTCAGGGATTAAGTAAACTGGGTATCCTGAATCAGTCAAGCCCAATCCACTGCGATATTTCAGAAAACTAGAGGGAGAAAGAGTGCAGGGGCAGCCAATCTTCAGTAAATACTACAGAAAGAGTTTCTTGGTAGCGGCTTTGTCTGTGTCAGGGACAGGAAAGGAAGTAATAAAAATAAAAATTCCAAAACGGAGATTACAGCCCTGTACTGTATTAAGTGTTTAGAAATTTAAGTAAACGAGTAAGAATGAATGCTAACATATTGTCTTCATTGTTTATAAGTAACTCTTTTCCAGCAAGAATGCTGAAATAATATAACTTTGCCATGCCTTGCAAATAAATTCAGCTAAGCTAACTGAAGGAGGAAAGAAAGGAAAAACTTTTTATGAGGCAATTCTAAGCTATTTGATTTATGAGAGCTGTGCATTCCTTGTTTAATGTGTTATTCCTGTTTCTATCATAGTTACAGAGAATTACGTCCTGGAACCTCATAATTCATAATTTCCGATATTGTATTTGCATGTGATTGTGTCTATTTCACACAAGGTAATCTGCCTGTTGAGGGAATGTGTCATAGGGCTGAGTTTCCTCTTGTTTTAAAGACAATGTTAGCTTCTGAATTTCTGAGAAATGTATTATCCTCACTATTTTTAAATTTGTCTTTGACAAGCAGTGTCTTTTGTCTGCTTTCTGAAGCTTACAGGAAGTATAGAGAAGTGAAATTACAGAGGCTGATCTAACTGGGAAAATTACTTTAAGAAAAAAAAAGGGTATCTTCTGTTCTCAATAACTGAAGTTTGCAACTTGAAATTGTATTTTTGCATTTACTTACTGAATGAAAGTGCCAATGTGATGCAGTTTTAATTATTCCAGTATTATTCCAGTATCATCTTTACGCTGATGACTCCCAGATCTACCTCTCCACACCAGAAATCTCAGCAGGAATCCAGGCCAAAGTATCAGCCTGCCTGTCTGACATTGCTGTCTGGATGTCTAAGCGCCATCTGAAACTAAACATGACCAAGACTGAGCTTCTCATCTTTCCCCTAAACCAACCTCTCCTCCTCTCCCATTCTCTATTTCTGTGGATAACATTCTCATCCTTCCTGTCTCATCAGCTCGTAACCTTGGCGGTCATCTTCGACCCCTCCCTCTCCTTCTCTGCATATATTCAGCAGACTGCTAAAACCTGTCGTTTCTTTCTCTATAATATCAGCAAAATTCGCCCTTTCCTTTCTGAGCACACTACCAGAACCCTCATCCACACTCTTATCACCTCTCGCTTAGACTATTGCAACTTGCTTCTTACAGGTCTCCCACTTAGCCATCTCTCTCCTCTTCAATCTGTTCAAAATTCTGCTGCACGACTAATAATCCGCCAGTGTCATTATGCTCATATTAGCCCTCTCCTCAAGTCACTTCACTGGCTTCCTATCCGTTTCTGCATACAGTTCAAACCTCTTATTGACCTATAAGTGCATTCACTCTGCAGCTCCTCAGTACCTCTCCACTCTCATCTCTCCCTACATTCCTCCCCGGGAACTCCGTTCACTGGGTAAATCTCTCTTATCTGCACCCTTCTCCTTCACTG
Source organism: Microcaecilia unicolor (assembly GCF_901765095.1). NCBI lineage: Eukaryota > Metazoa > Chordata > Amphibia > Gymnophiona > Siphonopidae > Microcaecilia > Microcaecilia unicolor. The sequence continues at coordinate 6,860 of NW_021963331.1, read as the reverse complement.
CTAACTCCAGACTCTGTTCCTTTATCTTGCTGCACCATATGCCTGGAATAGACTTCCTGAGCCGGTACATCAAGCTCCATCTCTGGCCGTCTTCAAATCTAAGCTAACAGCCCACCCTTTTGATGCTGCTTTTAACTCCTAACCCTTATTCACTTTGTTCAGAACCCTTATTTTATCATCCTCAATTTAATATTCCCTTATCTCTTGTTTGTTCTGTCTGTCTGTCCTAATTAGATTGTAAGCTTTGTCGAGCAGGGACTGTCTCTTCATGTTCAAGTGTACAGCGCTGTGTACGTCTAGTAGCGCTTTAGAAATAATAAGTAGTAGTAGTTGTCTAATCTATAATTCCCCCCCCTCCACAATTTTAAATCTATAAGTGAATGAAGTGTTATGTTCTCATCCTGCCTAGAGTAGAATTGAGGAAGTCCGTTGATGTCTCTTTTAACATTGACTAAACAGTTTTAACATTTTGGGTTTAGGTAATTGTAACTAATTGAATGTTACAGAATTCACTTAATGTCTATTGTTAGAAATATGCTAGTATCGGATGTCAGTCTTAACTTACTTTGATAATAAGAAGTTTTCCAGTGCCGCTCTTTAGACATGAAATGGTATCTTACATTAAGTTTGTTTGTATGTTTCTGTGAGGTAAGTGCCCATATTCTGTTTTCTGTGACAGGAAACGATAACAGAACTGAAATACTACAAGATGTAATGGGAAAAGCATACATGTTGAATTCTAAGTTACACTGTAATCTCTCTATCCTGGTTCTGATTATATTTTGATCCATATGCTGAGATAAGCACGGGACTTTATTACATAAGTGGACAAAGGTGAGCCAGTTGATGTAAAGTATCTATTTTTTTCAGAAGGCTTTTGATAGTTCCTCCTGAGAAAATTAAAAAGAGTCATGGGATAGGAGGCAAGGTTCTGGTGTGGATTAGGAATTGGTTATTAGACAGAAAACAGAGGGTAGGGTTAAATGGTCATTGCTCTTAATGGAGGAGGGTGAGCAGTGCAGTGCCACAGGGATCTGTATAGGGACTAATGCTATTTAACATATTATAAATGCAATGGAAATCATAACAATGAGCGAGGTGATTAAATCTGCACATGATACAAAACTATTCAAGGTGGTTAAAACACATGCAGACTGTGAAATATTGCAGACCATAGGAAATTGGAAGACTGGGAATCCAAATGGCAGATGAAATTTAATGTAGACAAATGCGAGGTGATGCACATTGGAAAGAATAATCCAAATCATAGTTACTTGATGCTAGGGTCCACCTGAAAGGGGGGGGGGGGGGGGTCAGCACTTAAGAAAAAGATCCAGGTGTCTTTGTAGATAATATGCTGAAATCTTTTGCTCAGTGTGCGGTGGCGGCAGCCAAAAAAGCAAACAGGATGCTAGGAATTATTAGGAAAGGGATGGTGAATAAGACCAAAAATACTATACTGCATTTGTATTGCTCCATTGCACGACCGCACCTTGAGTATTGCGTTCAGTTCTAGTTGTCATATCTCAAAAAAGATATAGCGGAATTAGAAAAGGTTCATAGAAGAGTGACCAAAATGATAAAAGGGATGGAACTCCTCTCATATGAGGAAAGGTTAAAGAGGTTAGGGCTCTTCACCTTGGAAAAGAGATGGATGAGGAGATATGATTGAAGGCTACAAAATCCTAAGTGGTATAGATGAGTAGATCTATTTTTTTTACTCGTTCCAAAAGTACAAAGACTAGGGGACACTCGAGGAAGTTACATGGAAAAACATTTAAAACAAATAGGAGGAAATATTTTTTCACTAAGTGAATAGTTAAGCTCTGGAACTCTTTGCCAAAGGATGTAGTAACAGCGGTTAGCATATCTAGGTTTAAAAAAGGTTTGGATAAATTCCTTGAGGAAAAATCCATAGTCTGCTATTGAGACAGACATGGGAAAGCAACTGCTTGCTCCAGGATTGGTAGCATGGAATGTTGCTGCTAATTGGGTTTCTGCCAGGTACTTGTGATCTGGCTTGGCCACTGTTTAGAAAACAGGATGCTGGACTAGATAGACCATTGGTCTGACCCAGTATGGCTACTCTTATGTTCTCATGATATGCCCTGACATTGTAAACAACTGGAATGTTGAAAAGTGCCTTAATAGATGGGGCAGTTGTGAAATTGAACAGACCAAAGTACTAACTGCTTCCTCCGCTTCTGCATTATGCAGTAGGATGGTGCACAAAACATAAGGATACACCAAGAATCTGAACACCTTTTCCAGGCCTTGGAGGCTGCCTCACAGGAATTTACAAGGACTTGTCAACCTGGTATAGTACGTAGATGACAATGAATTTCATGCAGATTGCTGAGCCTATGCTATGCAGATAACTGATAGTTATAGGGTTTCAACATCCTCTCATTCTGAACACATAGTCTATGCATGTTGAATTATGTGACCAATAGGGTATATTAAAAGTGGGATATGCTGAATGTACCTAGGACAACGTCCTGGAAATGTGAATATTACTCTGTTTTAATAAGAGCCTATGAGATAAGACAATTTAAATCTGTAAGTATTTATACTGATAGTGGAGTTGGGATTTTTGGACAGATATGGGGCACAGAGGGGCTTCTTATAATTATTTTTTTTTGCACAGTTTAATTTAATTCACAATGTCAGAGATTTGAAATTATGTTTTAAAGTGTAGGAAGTGAAGTTATAAAGGAGCTGGGAGGACTTGGGAGATAAAACCCCATCCTTGGAAAACAAAAATCTGTGTTGGAAGAATTAAGTAGAGGTTTGTGCTGGGAGAATATCTATTGATAACAAGAAATAGGATTTATTGCAACTTGTTAGTTGTCATTTTAAGAGTTATGATAACAGCATAGCAGAGATAGGATAGACAAACATGAATGATGTTAGGCAATATGCTTGTAAAGGAATAAAACATGTACAATTATAATAGCGAATAATGTAAATTATGCATTTTTTAGGATAGTTATGCACATTTGAGATTATTATTTCAGTTAGCACAAGAAGAGGTGAAGAGATGGACATTATGTGAAGGTATTTCTCTTTCTGAAACTAACCTCTTAAGGGTATCAGGACCTTTTAGACTGGGTACACCCCACCGGGCTCTGTAGGTGTTTCTTATATTCAAGACTGGGACTGGATTTTTGATCATTTTGCTTTGGCCTTTAAAGACTATGTGTTGGAACCTGCTGAACTTAAGTATATCTGTTAAAAAAAATTTTTTTTTCTATATTTGGACAGAACTGTGTTTTAAATCCTGTTGATGGGATAAACCCAGGCTCCAGCCTCTCATAGGTATAAGCCATCCCTGAGAGTTGACAGTATAGAAAATGATCCAATAAAATTCAAGAGAACTGGGCTACTACTAAAGCCAGTAGGAACAAAGGAAAATGCATTTTTGGAAATAAATGTTCGCAGTTATATACATCATTTAGAAGGACCGTGAAAACATTCCTATTTGACTAAGTAAAGATCTGTCATCATAATTATTTTAAGACAGAGTTGTAAAGCTATATCTGGTTAGTAATTTGTAATTATTTTTAGTTTTATACTTTACTGTACATTACTCAAATGTTGAAGGTTATCTAGAGTGTTAACTGCTATGAATTCTAATTGTGAAAACATCAATTGAATAGAATCGAAAAGAGGACATTTATAATGCTTGAAGTCTCCACCAGAAATGGCTGCACTTGAAAACTTGAAAGAACACTAATGCAGAACCACTGCAGAAGAATTGTGGGAAATTCTTTATCTACATTCAGGAACACACCCTAATGTTGCATCTATGATAAGAATGAAAAAAAATTATTTTTTTCTGTATATTTAGTATCATCCACAGTGTCAACATACCGAAGCAGTGGTCTAAACCTGTCATCTATGAAAAGGACAGGACAGTTTGCAGATCAACTCCTGCACAGTTCCCCAAACCTTGGGGGGGGGGGGGGGGGGGAGTTCCTGTACATTCACTAAGTTGCCTCTGGCCAAAGGGGGCTTAAGTGTCTGCTTGTGGCTGTTTGTGACAAATTTACTACCATATAGAAACTGATGTCACATTTTCTTTTTCTCCTTTTAGTAATATCTTCAGATCAAGATCCCTCTTGTGTGTTGTCCCTTTGAGAGGGGTTGGCGCAGCAGTTTGTGCTTTGATTTTACTGTTTTGAACTAATGTTGCATATTTTTCAGAACCTTCTTTTAACATTTATTGAAGCCACCTATTCCTAGTCTTTCTAGAAGAGGGTGACCCCATGTGAAAGATCAGACTACATGAAAGCTGTCACAGCACAAGTCTTCTTTGGAACCTTATGCAAAAGGAAAAGAAGGCCCGTAGCTAAGTACTGTTATGGGCTCATTTGCCATCAAGATCACCGGCCCACAATTGCAGAACAATTTTATGGGACGGAACCTTAAAGCTTTACAGTTTGTTTTTTGTTTATCTTGTATTTGAGGACTTATTCCCATTATTGTTTTAGGAATTTATTCTTTTATTTAGCACTTAAATATTGTTCTGTGTGTATTATTGGAATATTACTAAGTTTATAAAAAGTTAGGAAAGAGTGATAGGTCAGACAGAATGAATTTTAAAAAACCTGTATATTCATCCTGTCTTGAATCTTATGTTTGTTTCATATTTTTTGCTCACTTCAAGAGACCCTCTCCCTATTTCTCATTCCTGCCCAGCTGAAGTGAGACCTAACACAAGTGCAGTGAAGAGAATGAAGATACCACTTGCTGATAAGAAATGGGAGATGTGGTTACTGCAACAGATGATGCCTCATGACTGGACCTCACCCACTTTCCTCATCTAAAAGGTGGAAATTTCTGGATTAGGAAGTGGAATGGTGAACATGAGAGCATAAGAGATTCTAGCATTGTCATTCAGACTCCAACACTTCTACTTGTCAGCACAGCTGGAAAAAAATCTGAATAAGCCATAATGAACTGGTCGCAGCCTTTTTAGGAGAGCATGTGGACAGGAGGTCTTAGAAGTGAAGTTTGTTGAACTCTTCTCTTAGGTGCGGTAAACTCTTGACAGGATGAAACCGTAAAATATATTTTGAATGTGTAAGAAACATGCAGTATGTTACAATGTGCACCTGTTCTCAGAAACATAAGTTTCTTTAGTTGGAGTACAAGGTTTAGCGTTTTATGTACATCTTGTATCAACAGATGTAGCATGTGCTTTAGCTGAGACAATCAACTCATAGCTTTAACTCAAGAAACCCACAGTTTGAGAAATGCTGTCATCAAATATCGCCTCAGAAATGATTACTTGCTCCTTAGAGCTAACCATGGTTATAAGGAATTTGAAGAAATGTATTGTTTTAACCTGATAACAGTATTCTAATTGAGCAAAAATTAAAATCCCTCAAAACTTTATCCTTAGGCATTCAGCACCACTGCTGGAGACTTGATTATATGACCTTACTGACTGGCTTACTAGTTGGTTGCCAATATTAGATGGCTCCGTATAATGGTAGTAGCTGTTTGGACTAATTGTATCCCTACTTGGGACTGGTTATTTAAACCTAATGTTAAACTGCTACTGCAACAGACCATGATGGAAGGATCATGTATTCCTTCCCAGACTGAGTTACGCTTAGAATGAACCGGACTCTCTCCATAAAGGCCCTTGCTAGATATATGGAGATATATATGGAGAGAATCCGGCTCATGCTAAGCGTAACTCAGTCTGGGAAGGAATACATGATCCTTCCATCAATTTGGCTCAGTACATCTTCCAGGTTCATCGTGATTTCTTTCAGTTCCTCCGCATCATCACCCTTGAAAACCATTTCCGGTAAGGCTTACATCTTCTTCCGTAAATACAAAAGCAAAGAATTCATTCATTTTCTCTGCTATGGCCTTGTCCTCCCTGAGTGGCCCTTTTGCTCCTTCGTGATCTAACGGTCCCACTGACTCCCTTGAAGCTTTCTGCTTCTAATGTGTCTGAAAAGTTGTTAATGTGAGTTTTAGCCTCTGCTGCAAGTTTCTCTTCATAATCTCTTTTAAACTTCTTTATTAATTATTTGCATCTGACTTGCCAGTGCTTATGCTGCTTCATTTGTGTCCTTTTTCCATTCTTTGAAGGACAATCTTTTGGCTGTAATAGTCTCTTTAACTTCACCTCTTAACCATGGTGGCTGTTTTCTCTTTTTTCCACCTTGCAAATACATGGAATGCATTTGGACTGGGCTTCCAAGATGGTGAATAACGTCCATGCCTGATTTAGTATCCTAACCTTAGCAGCCAATCCTTTTAGTTTCTTTTAACCTTTTTTTTTTATTATATACTTACCCTTTCAAAAATTAAATGCTGCTACAGTAGATGATTTAACTACTATCTGGGTTCCTCCCAGATAGTAGTTAAATCATGTTATGATCACTGTTTCCCAAACAGCGCCACCTCTCGCACTGTGCCCTGCACACCACCAAGGACCAGTCCAAAATGGCTCCCCCTCGTCGGTTCCTGGACCAGTTGCTCAAAGAAGCAGTCCTTTTTACATCTAGAAATTTTATCTCCCTGGCACTTCCTGATGTAACATTTATCTAGTCAATATTGGTACAAATCAGAGACACCCCAATTTGAAAGATGCACTTTCATTTACAAAGAAGGCTCCTTTTAATGATGTCTAAAACTCTACACTTTTATATAGAAAAAAACCTCTCCAAGATGCAGAAATGAGAAGAGAATGCAGCTAAATTATTTGAAGTTTAAAGTTATACACTTATCTTGGATGCAGTAAACTTATCCATCCTTCAATGAAATACAAATACGCTCAAAGTCCTGATCACTTCTTTTAAAATCCCAACAGGGGTGCCCTGTTTCATCATCGTTTG